>NW_021703774.1:9178450-9325209 GCF_005190385.1 Monodon monoceros | reverse complement strand
GCTAGCTCTCACATCAGACACAAAAAGTACCTCAAAATGGATCATAGACATAAGTCTAAGAACTAAATCTATGAAACTCTTAGAAGAAGACATAGTAGTAAATATTTGTGACTCGCGTTAGCAGTGGTTTCTTAGACATGACACCAAAATACAAACAACAATAAAAAAATTAATAAATTGGACTCGAACAAAATTAGAAACTTTTGTGCTACAAATGATACCATCAAGAAGGTAAAAAGACAACCTACAGACTGGGAAGAAATCTTTGCAAATCATATAACCTCATAATGGACTTTCACCCAGAATATATATATTAAAAAATCCTCTTTCAACTCAATAACGAAATGATAAAATAACTCAGTTTTTAAAGGAGCAAAATATCTGAACACAGATCCTATTGCAAGAAAGATATACAAATGGCCAATAAGTACACGAAAAGATACACATCATTAACCATCAGGGAAATGCAAATCAAAACCACAGTGAGATACTATTCCACATTCACTAGGATGGCTAGAATAAAAAAGATAGACTATCTCAAGGGTTAGCAAGGCTATGGAAACAGAAATGTTCATAAACTTCTAATGGGAATGTAAAATGATCCAGCTGCTTTAGAAAACAGTTTGGCAGTCCCTCAAAATGTGAAGCTAGAGTTACCTTATAATCCAGCATTTCCACCCCTAGGTATACAATCAAGAGAAATAAAAACATATATCCCACGTGAAAACTTGTACATGAATGTTCATAGTTGGCTATTCATAAATAGACAAGTGGAAACAGTTGAAATGACCATAGACTGAAAAATGGATGAATAAAATGTGGCATAACCATGCAATGAAATATTTTTGGCAATAAAAAAGCATAAAGCAACATACTTTGACATGGATAAACTTTGAAAATATTACGCTAAATGAAATCACAAAGACCATATATTGTATGATTCCATTTATATAAAACATCCAGAAGAGACAAAATATAAAGATAGAAAGTAGGGCTTCCCTGGTGGCACAGTGGTTGAGAGTCTGCCTGCTGATGCAGGGGACACGGGTTCGTGCCCCGGTCCAGGAAGATCCCACATGCCGCGGAGCTGCTGGGCCCGTGAGCCATGGTCGCTGAGCCTGCGCGTCCGGAGCCTGTGCTCCGCAATGGGAGAGGCCACAACAGTGAGAGGCCCGCGTACCGCCAAAAAAAAACCCAAACCCCCCCACCCAAAAAAAAAACAACAAAAAAAGATAGAAAGTAGACTAGTGGTTGCCTAGGGCTGGGTGGAGGAGATGGGGGGTGATACGACAGTTGATATGTAAAGTGTTTCTTTTGCTAGGGGACAAAAATTTCTAAAATTATACTGTGATGGTGGCTGCACAATCTTGTGAGTATTCTAAGAAACACTGACTTGTGCATGTTAAATGGGTGAATTTTACGGAATGTGGATTGTATAAATAAAAGTTTAAAAAATATCAAGAATTTGAAAATAGATTGTAATAGGAAGTGTGCGATATGAGAGGGGGAGGGATCAATTACGATAAATAAATATTTTCTCTGTTAAAGTGGATGGATTTTAGTGCCAATCACTGAAATGGTGTGGAAAGAGTTGACATTAATTAAGCTTTGAATATGATGTGTTTGAAGACAAGAGGTAACAAGCATTGCCAAGAACATGGAGAAAAGGGAGCCCTTGTGTACTGTTGGTGGGAACGTCACTTGGTGCAGCCACTACAGGAAACAGTATGGAGGCTCCTCAAAAAATTAAAAATAAAACTACCATACGATTCAGCAATTCCACTTCTGGGTATATATGTAAAGGAAACTCAATCATTATATCAAAGAGATATCTGTACCCCTTGCTCATTGCAGCATTATTTACAACAGCCAAGACATGGAAACAACCAAAGGGTCCATCAACAGATGAATGGATAAGGAAGATGTGGTATGTATACATTGATACAAAGGAATATTATTCAGCCATTAAAAAAGGGGGGAAATCCTGCCATTTGTAACAACATGAATGAAATCTGAAGGCATTATTACAAATACTATATGCTCTCACTCATATGTGAAATCTAAAAATCACAAACTCATAGAAACCAAGAGTGGATTGTTGGTTGTCAGGGATGGGGGTTGGGAGAAATGGCTGAAGGTAGTCAAAGGGTACAGACTTTCAGTTATAAGATGCATAAGTTCTATAGATCTAATGTACAGCATGGTGAGTACAGTTAATGATACTGAATTATATATACTTGAAAGTTGCTAAGAGAGTAGATCTTAAGAGTTCTTACCACACATACACACATGGTAGTTCTACATGGCGACAAAGGTGTTAACTAATCTTATTGTGGCAATCATTCCACAATGTATACATGTACCAAATTATCAAATTGTACACCTTAAATTTACACAATGCTATATGTCAATCATAACTCAATAGAGCTGGGAGGGGGGAAAGAACTCCAAGCTTACTGGCTGGGTAGAGAAGCATTACTGGAAATGGGAAGCAAACTCTTCTGCATGCCTTCTCTAAACAGGAAAAAGAAAATCAACTGATGGAATTTATAGAAATGAGCAATTAGGAAAAATGTTCTAAAAATATAAGAAGTCTAAAAAATAGGATGATTTGCCTTACACATATTCAGTTGTAGTTGGTGGATAACTTTTAATCACATGGCAATTTAAAATAAAGCAAATTATATTATGAAATATTTTATATCTGATTTTCCTTCGTATTTTTTGTTTACCACCCAATCTCATAAATTAAGACTTAAATTTGAGAAATGTCTGATTAATGTAGTAAAATTAGATACAAGATGATAAACAGTGTGAATACCTATCCAGACATTTGGGAAACAAACCATTTTCAGTTATGATCTCTTTATAATTATATTTTAAACAACTCATGCTGATTACATAACTTGTCTGCCATCTAGAAGTAAGTGGTACTGCTTATGATGCTAGAGATAGGTCAGTCAATGGCAATGTTTCTGTAGCCCAATCATCCACTAGACATTACATGACATCACCTCAAATTTACTTTTTGATGGGCTATAGAATGTCGAAGCAAAGGAAAAGGACATTTTAAATGTTAGTGTTATATCACGCCAAAGGACACTTTAGAGGACTTTCTCTTTTTTTGGAAAAATATAACCTGAGGTTATGGCAATCCTATTGTTTCTCTTGTCATTTATTCTACTTTGTTATTTTATCTGATAAGAAAAAGAAGGAAGAAGGAAGTAGGTAATGTCTATTGTCATTTTGCTCTACAGATAAGTCAGAGTGGAAAAAAATTAGATGTAGTATAACAGCATAGCTGCCTAGAACAAGAAATAATCCTGCAATTTCTACATATTCATGATAAATCTTGTGAATAAAATCTTGGTATAATTCAGCAAACAAAGCAATGGTAAATTTACATAAACTAGTAACGTTTCTTTAAAAATCTATTTAGGATGCTAAGGAAGAAATGTTTATTTATTTATTTGTCCATATATCATTTGCATGAGAGTTTACTGTGAAATTATTATGCCAAGAACTTTACCAGACACTATATAAAAGTATTTATCTTTAAAAGAGTTCACAATTCAGTTGGTAAAATAGGTGGAGAGAAATCTCTGAATAGTCCTCTAGACTTTTCTGTCATTAGTAAATATCATTTCTTGTTACTAACATGAGGAGTAACATCAAAGAAAGGGTTTCTTGAATTAATTCCTGACATTGTTCCATTAACAGCTTCAAGAGGAACAAAGAATGCTTCTGTTTACCTCTGTGATTTAGAAAAAAAAAAAGGATAAAAAAAACGAAAACAAATAAAAACCTCCTGAGCATCACACCCTAAAGATCAGAGTTAGGGGCTGTGTACTGATGGGCTGCAGTAATTTCAGGGTTTATAACCAAACTACCAAGTCCAGGGGAAAAATAGCATCTATTGTTGTGCCTCTTTCTTACAATGAAAAAACTTCTCACTGTTTGGGTTAAATACTTCACTCTTAAACCAATCACTTGCAAGAAGAATGAAATTAACATAACTAGTTTAAAGAAACTAGTTTTAACATAACTAGTTCCAAAGAAATGTAAACAATTTAAGATCTAATCCTGAAACTAAGAATTTGGTCATCTTTGGTCATGAAAGAAGTGGAACTTTTTTTTTTTTTTAATCAGTGTTAATGTTAGGAAGAATGAAGGGTTGGGTAGGTAACTAACAGTTTCACTACACTGACCATGTTGATTAACATGTAAAATGTATCATAATTTAATAGATAATAGCTTACTAAGTATATTAGTTAATTTCATAAATGTATAATAATATTATTAAATCAATCCAATTATTAATTGGATCTAAGTATATAAATATGTAAGTCAAAAGGTACACAGTTTGTCTTTGTCCAAAATAGCAGAAAGATCTGACCCCTTAACTAAGTTTTCAATCTCTCTCTGGGGAAGTCATGCTATCCCCTTCTGGGTGCTAGAAAGCAAGAGTATTTCCAGCGGAAATAAGCCATGGGGCTCACATAGTAGTGTTACTCTCCAGCAAGCAGCCTTCACTTTGGAGCTAGCAACTCTACAAGAGTTACACCATAATTTTCAAACGAGCAAGATCAGCATCACCTGCAAACTTTTTAAACCATAAATCCTCAGGCCCCAACCCAAACCTACTGAATCAGAAACTGCATTTAGATAAACAACAAGGTCCTACTATACAGCACAGGGAACTATATTCAGTATCTTGTAATAACCTACAATGGAAAAAAATCTGAAAAAAAAAAGTATATTCGGAATCACTTTGCTGTACACCAGAAATAATCACAACACTGTAAATCAACTATACTTAAATTTAAAAAAAAAAGAAAGAACTTCTGCATTTGAGGTCTGGTAGTTTGTTAAAACCCTGCAGGTGATTCTAATCATCTTAACATTTGAGCACCATTGAAAACAACTCTGTTGTCAATTTTCATTATCTTAATTGTGCCAATTTACTTCCAGCTTTTCGCTCCCACAATTCTAGTATACTCATTTCAGTATTTTTGCTAGTGCTTAATTTAATTCTTTTCTTTCCCACTGTTCTCCATGCTGCAGTCAAAACCATTTCTCTTGCCCACTAGATCAGCTTCTGTATATAAATGTCTAGAGCTGCACTGTCCAATATGGTAGCCACCAATCACATATCACTATTCAAAATGAAATTAATTAAAATTAAAAATTCAGGCATATTAGCCACATTTCAAATGCTTGATAGTCAAATGTGCCAAATGACTAACATACTGGACAACACAGATTTATAAACCATATCTACCACTGTAAAAAACCCTATTGGATAGGAGTGAACCAGAGCATCACAAATCCATGTTTATAAGTGCACACTTAAGTAAAATGCACTAAAACCTATTGCTTATATATAAAAGTGGAATCCTTCCAGGATACATCCAATTGCAGCAGGAAGAGTTATTCACCCTCTCTTTTATGAAGATGGTGGTGTTCGATTTTGAAAATATGGCAGACAAGATATTCTAAAAGACAAAAAATGACAAAACTTTTTTCAAAACACATAAATCCGACATAACGGTACGAGGACGAGGGGAAGATGGCAGAAGAGTAAGACGCGGAGAGCACTTTCCTCCCCACAGATACAGGAGAAATACATCTACACGTGGAACATCTCCTACAGAACACCTACTGAACGCTGGCAGACTTCAGACCTCCCAAAAGGGAAGAAACTCCCCATGTACCTGGGTAGGACAAAAGAAAAAAGAAAAAACAGAGGCAAAAGAATAGGGACAGGACATGCGCCACTGGGAGGGAGCCGTGAAAGAGCAAAGGTTTCCTCACACTACAAAGCCCCTTCGCGGGCAGAGACTGCGGGTGGTGGAAGGGGGAAGCTTCGGCGCTGCAAAGGAGAGCACACCAACAGGGGTGCGGAGGGCAAAGCGGGGAGATTCCCGCACAAAGGATCGGTGCCGACCGGCACTCACCAGTCCGAGAGGCTTGTCTGCTCACCCGCTGGGGCGGGTGGGGCTGGGAGCTGAGGCTCTGGCTTCGGTTGGAGCGCAGGGAGAGGACTGGGGTTAGCGGCGTGAACACAGCCTGCAGGGGGTTAGTGCACCACGGCTAACCGGGACGGAGTCCAGGGAAAAGTCTGGACCTGCCGAAGAGGCAAGAGACTTTTTCTTCCCTGTTTCCTGGTGCGCGAGGAGAGGGGATTAAGAGCGCTGCTTAAAGGAGCTCCAGAGACGGGCGCAAGCCGCGGCTAAAAGCGCGGACCCCAGAGACGGGCATGAGACGCTAAGGCTGCTGCTGCCGCCACCAAAGAAGCCTGTGTGTGAGCACAGGTCACTCTCCACACCTCCCTTCTGGGGAGCCTGTGCAGCCCGCCACTGCCAGGGTCCCGGATCCAGGGACAACTTACCCGGAAGAACACACGGTGCACCTCAGGCTGGTGCAGCGTCATGCCAGCCTCTGCCGCCGCAGGCCCGCCCCGCACGCCGTGCCCGTCCCACCACCACCCCCGGCCTGAGTGAGCCAGAGCCCCCGAATCAGCGGCTCCTTTAACCCCGTCCTGTCTGAGCGAAGAACAGATGCCCTCCTCACGCAACCTACACGCAGAGGCGGGGCCAAATCCAAAGCTGAGCCCCTGGGAGCTGTGAGAACAAAGAAGAGAAAGGGAAATCTCTCCCAGCAGCCTCAGGAGCAACGGATTAAAGCTCCACAATCAACTTGATGTACCTGCATCTGTGGAAGACATGAATAGACAACGAATCATCCCAAATTGAGGATGTGGACTTTGAGAGCAAGATCTATGATTTTTTCTCCTTTTCCTTTTTTTGTGAGTGGGTATGTGTATGCTTCTGTGTGAGATTTTGTCTGTATAGCTTTGCTTCCACCATTTGTCCTAGGGTTCTATCCGTCCGGTTTTTTTTTGTTTCTTTGTTTGTTTTTAAATTTTTTTCCTTAATAACTTTTTTATTTTAATAATTTATTATATTTTATCTTACTTTATTTTATTTTACTTTATTTTCTTTCTTTCTTTTTCTCCTTCCTTCCCTCCTTCCTCCCTCCCTCCCTTCCTCCTTTCTTTCTTTCCTTCTTTCTACTTCTACTAATTCTTTCTTTCTGCTTTTTCTCCCTTTTATTCTGAGCTGTGTGGATGAAAGGCTCTTGGTGCTGCAGCCAGGAGTCAGTGCTGTGCCTCTGAGGCAGGAAAGCCAACTTCAGGACACTGGGCCACAAGAGACCTCCCAGCTCCACATAATATCAAACGGCGAAAATCTCCCAGAGATCTCCATCTCAACACCAGCACCCAGCTTCACTCAACGACCAGCAAGCTACAGTGTTAGATACCCTATGACAAACAACTAGCAAGACAGGAACACAACCCCACCCATTAGCAGAGAGGCTGCCTAAAATCATAATAAGTCCACAGACACCCCAAACCACACCACCAGACATGGACCTGCCCACCAGAAAGACAAGATCCAGCCTCATCCACCAGAACACAGGCACTAGTCCCCTCCACCAGGAAGCCTACACAACCCACTGAACCAACCTTAGCCACTGAGGACAGACACCAAAAACAACGGGAACTACGAACCCGCAGCCTGCAAAAAGGAGACCCCAAACACAGTAAGATAAGCAAAATGAGAAGACAGAAAAACACACAGCATATGAAGGAGCAAGATAAAAACACACCAGACCTAACAAATGAAGAGGAAATAGGCAGTATACCTGAAAAAGAATTAAGAATAATGATAGTAAAGATGATCCAAAATCTTGGAAACAGAATAGACAAAATGCAGGAAACATTTAACATGGACCTAGAAGAACTAAAGATGAAACAAGCAATGATGAATAACACAATAAATGAAATTAAAAGTACTCTAGATGGGATCAATAGCAAAATAACTGAGGCAGAAGAACGGATAAGTGACCTGGAAGATAAAATAGTGGAAATAACTACTGCAGAGCAGAAAAAAGAAAAAAGAATGAAAAGAACTGAGGACAGTCTCAGAGACCTCTGGGACAACATTAAACACACCAACATTCGAATTATAGGGGTTCCAGAAGAAGAAGAGAAAAAGAAAGGGACTGAGAAAATATTTGAAGAGATTATAGTTGAAAACTTCCCTAATATGGGAAAGGAAATAGTTAATCAAGTCCAGGAAGCACAGAGAGTCCCATATAGGATAAATCCAAGGAGAAATATGCAAAGACACCTATTAATCAAAATGTCAAAAATTAAATACAAAGAAAACATATTAAAAGCAGCAAGGGAAAAACAACAAATAACACACAAGGGAATCCCCATAAGATTAACAGCCGATCTTTCAGCAGAAACTCTTCAAGTCAGAAGGGACTGGCCGGACATATTTAAAGTGATGAAGGAGAAAAACCTGCAACCAAGATTACTCTACCCAGCAAGGATCTCATTCAGATTTGATGGAGAAATTAAAACCTTTACAGACAAGCAAAAGCTGAGAGAGTTCAGCACCACCAAACCAGCTTTACAACAAATGCTAAAGGAACTTCTCTAGGCAAGAAACACAAGAGAAGGAAAAGACCTACAATAATGAACCCAAAACAGTTAAGAAAATGGGAATAGGAACATACATATCGATAATTACCTTAAATGTAAATGGACTAAATGCTCCCACCAAAAGACACAGATTGGCTGAATGGATACAAAAACAAGACCCTTATATATGCTGTCTACAAGAGACCCACTTCAGACCTAGAGACACATACAGACTGAAAATAAGGGGATGGAAAAAGATATTCCATGCAAATGGAAACCAAAAGAAAGCTGGAGTAGCAATTCTCATATCAGACAAAATAGACTTTAAAATAAGGACTATTACAAGAGACAAAGAAGGACACTACATAATGATAAAGGGATCGATCCAAGAAGAAGATATAACAATTGTAAATATTTATGCACCCAACATAGGAGCACCTCAATACATAAGGCAAATACTAACAGCCATAAAAGGGGAGATCGACAGTAACACATTCATAGTAGGGGACTTTAACACCCCACTTTCACCCATGGACAGATCATCCAAAATGAAAATAAATAAGGAAACACAAGCTTTAAATGATACATTAAACAAGATGGACTTAATTGATATTTATAGGACACTCCATCCAAAAACAACAGAATACACATTTTTCTCAAGTGCTCATGGAACATTCTCCAGGATAGATCATATCTTGGGTCACAAATCAAGCCTTGGTAAATTTAAGAAAATTGAAATTGTATCAAGTATCTTTTCTGACCACAACGCCATGAGACTAGATATCAATTACAGGAAAAGATCTGTAAAAAATACAAACACATGGAGGCTAAACAATACACTACTTAATAATGAAGTGATCACTGAAGAAATCAAAGAGGAAATAAAAAAATACCTAGAAACAAATGACAATGGAGACACAACGACCCAAAACCTATGGGATGCAGCAAAAGCAGTTCTAAGGGGGAAGTTTATAGCAATACAAGCCCACCTTAAGAAGCAGGAAACATCTCGAATAAACAACCTAACCTTGCACCTCAAGCAATTAGAGAAAGAAGAACAAAAAAACCCCAAAGTTAGCAGAAGGAAAGAAATCATAAAAATCAGATCAGAAGTAAATGAAAAAGAAATGAAGGAAACGATAGCAAAGATCAATAAAACTAAAAGCTGGTTCTTTGAGAAGATAAACAAAATAGATAAACCACTAGCCAGACTCATCAAGAAAAAAAGGGAGAAGACTCAAATCAATAGAATTAGAAATGAAAAAGGAGAAGTAACAACTGACACTGCAGAAATAAAAAACATCATGAGAGATTACTACAAGCAACTCTATGCCAATAAAATGGACAATCTGGAAGAAATGGACAAATTCTTAGAAATGCACAACCTGCCAAGACTGAATCAGGAAGAAATAGAAAATATGAACAGACCAATCACAAGCACTGAAATTGAAACTGTGATTAAAAATCTTCCAACAAACAAAAGCCCAGCACCAGATGGCTTCACACGTGAATTCTATCAAACGTTTAGAGAAGAGCTAACACCTATCCTTCTCAAACTCTTCCAAAATATAGCAGAGGGAGGAACACTCCCAAATTCCTTCTACGAGGCCACCATCACCTTGATACCAAAACCAGACAAGGATGTCACAAAGAAAGAAAACTACAGGCCAATATCACTGATGAACATAGATGCAAAAATCCTCAACAAAATACTAGCAAACAGAATCCAACAGCACATTAAAAGGATCATACACCATGATCAAGTGGGGTTTATTCCAGGAATGCAAGGATTCTTCAATATACGCAAATCTATCAATGTGATAAACCATATTAACAAACTGAAGGAGAAAAACCATATGATCATCTCAATAGATGCAGAGAAAGCTTTCGACAAAATTCAACACCCATTTATGATAAAAACCCTGCAGAAAGTAGGCACAGAGGGAACTTTCCTCAACATAATAAAGGCCATATATGACAAGCCCACAGCAAACATCATCCTCAATGGTGAAAAACTGAAAGCATTTCCACTAAGATCAGGAACAAGACAAGGTTGCCCACTCTCACAACTCTTATTCAACATAGTTTTGGAAGTTTTAGCCACAGCAATCAGAGAAGAAAAGGAAATAAAAGGAATCCAAATCGGAAAAGAAGAAGTAAAGCTGTCACTGTTTGCAGATGACATGATAATATACATAGAGAATCCTAAAGATGCTACCAGAAAACTACTAGAGCTAATCAATGAATTTGGTAAAGTAGCAGGATACAAAGTTAATGCACAGAAATCTCTGGCATTCCTATATACTAATGATGAAAAATCTGAAAGTGAAATCAAGAAAACACTCCCATTTACCATTGCAACAAAAAGAATAAAATACCTAGGAATAAACCTACCTAAGGAGACGAAAGACCTGTATGCAGAAAATTATAAGACACTGATGAAAGAAATTAAAGATGATACAAATAGATGGAGAGATATACCATGTTCTTGGATGGGAAGAATCAACATTGTGAAAATGACTCTACTACCCAAAGCAATCTACAGATTCAATGCAATCCCTATCAAACTACCACTGGCATTTTTCACAGAACTAGAACAAAAAATTTCGCAATTTGTATGGAAACACAAAAGACCCCGAATAGCCAAAGCAATCTTGAGAACGAAAAAAGGAGCTGGAGGAATCAGGCTCCCTGACTTCAGACTATACTACAAAGCTACAGTAATCAAGACAGTATGGTACTGGCACAAAAACAGAAAGATAGATCAATGGAACAGGATAGAAAGCCCAGAGATAAACCCACGCACATATGGACACCTTATCTTTGATAAAGGTGGCAGGAATGTACAGTGGAGAAAGGACAGCCTCTTCAATAAATGGTGCTGGGAAAACTGGACAGGTACATGTAAAAGTATGAGATTAGATCACTCCCTAACACCATACACAAAAATAAGCTCAAAATGGATTAAAGACCTAAATGTAAGGCCAGAAACTATCAAACTCTTAGAGGAAAACATAGGCAGAACACTCTATGACATAAATCACAGCAAGATCCTTTCTGACCCACCTCCTAGAGTAATGGAAATAAAAACAAAAATAAACAAATGGGACCTAATGAAACTTCAAAGCTTTTGCACAGCAAAGGAAACCATAATCAAGACCAAAAGACAACCCTCAGAATGGGAAAAAATATTTGCAAATGAAGCAAATGACAAAGGATTAATCTCCAAAATTTACAAGCAGCTCATGCAGCTCAATAACAAAAAAACAAACAACCCAATCCAAAAATGGGCAGAAGACCTAAATAGACATTTCTCCAAAGAAGATATACAGAATGCCAACAAACACATGAAAGAATGCTCAACATCATTAATCATTAGAGAAATGCAAATCAAAACTACAATGAGATATCATCTCACACCAGTCAGAATGGCCATCATCAAAAAATCTAGAAACAATAAATGCTGGAGAGGGTGTGGAGAAAAGGGAACACTCTTGCACTGCTGGTGGGAATGTGAATTGGTTCAGCCACTATGGAGAACAGTATGGAGGTTCCTTAAAAAACTACAAATAGAATTACCATATGACCCAGCAATCCCACTACTGGGCATATACCCTGAGAAAACCAAAATTCAAAAAGAGTCATGTACCAAAATGTTCATTGCAGCTCTATTTACAATAGCCCGGAGATGGAAACAACCTAAGCGCCCATCATCGGATGAATGGATAAAGAAGATGTGGCACATATATACAATGGAATATTACTCAGCCTTAAAAAGAAATGAAATTGAGCTATTTGTAATGAGATGGATAGACCTAGAGTCTGTCATACAGAGTGAAGTAAGTCAGAAAGAAAAAGACAAATACCATATGCTAACACATATATATGGAATTTAAGGGGAAAAAAAATGTCATGAAGAACCTAGGGGTAAGACAGGAATAAAGACGCAGACCTACTGGAGAACGGACTTGAGGATATGGGGAGGGGGAAGGGTGAGCTTTGACAGGGCGAGAGAGAGTCATGGACATATACACACTAACAAACGTAGTAAGGTAGATAGCTAGGGGGAAGCAGCCGCAAGGCACAGGGATATTAGCTCGGTGCTTTGTGACAGCCTGGAGGGGTGGGATAGGGAGAGTGGGAGGGAGGGAGACGCAAGAGGGAAGACATATGGGAACATATGTATATGTATAACTGATTCACTTTGTTATAAAGCAGACACTAACACACCATTGTAAAGCAATTATACCCCAATAAAGATGTTTAAAAAAAAAAAAAAAAAAAAAAAGAAACACATAAATCCTGGCCAAATGTAACAAATATTCTTTGTAATGAACAGCTGAACTTACAAAAAAGAGTTAAGGGTTGGAATCTCCAAAGTACCAACAGATTTCCCAATCTTGGAAACCTGAAGGCTTGGTTTTTAAGGGCAGTTCAGTAACAGGAGACAAAGTTTTTGGTAGGAAGTAGAAATTGAGATCTCTACATAAATTTGGAAGAATTGAATTTTTAAGCTTTTCTATTATTACTATATAGGATTTAGAGATTCTCTCAACAATAGTTTACTGAACTACTGATTGCAGCATAACTGAATATTCGTTACTTTTATTTAAATAATTCATTAAAAGTTGATTAGCATCTGTATTTGGGATTTTTAGTTTGATGTAGTAAAGTATACTACATGGAATTTTTGGGTTTTTTTTTTGTTTTCATTTCTATTCTTTTTTTCTCACGATAATGCAAATACCTCATCAAATAGCAAGTCTGCAGGATGGAACTTGGGTATTTATATCATTCAGTTATATCCTTAGTAGTCACCAGGAAACAAATAGCTAGACTCGGTGAAGTTGAACATACTGTAAATCTTACGAGGAAAACTATGCCACAGTCTTTATGTAAAACTATATTCCGATTGTATTTAATCACAAACAATACTATTCATTTTATAGCACTCTATGGTTCACAAATTACTCATTTTTTTAATCTGAATTACATAACAACTTTAGAATTCAAGTTGTGCGTGTATGTTATCACTATTTTATTTGTAAGGAAGCTGGCATGAAGCCTCCAAAATGTCATATGAGAGACACATCGTATTGCGTTCTCTGCAAAATGTGATTCAACATTTTTATTAGATGCATATAATGCCGAATTCACAGATTTAGCGAGTTCAGCCCAAGCAGAACAGCCTACCATTTAAGTAGACAGATACATAGTCATAATTTGAGATGCTCCATACATAACTGCACACATCCCGTCCTTGTCTGGATGTTTCATCAGTTCTAAAACTACCGTCATGTAGTCCCTATGATGAATTAACAATCAAGACAGAAGTACAGCATAAAAATGTCTCTGGCTCAATAAAATCTTCCATGAGAGAAGGAAAGAAAGCCCTGGCCCAATCTACTATTAGTAATCTTAATACTGTTGGCTCTTGTGATCTAATTTCACCTTGAAGTACTGAGACAGAGACCCTGAGGGGCTGAGATAGGATGAAAGTTTCAATGGTATCTGGGAGAGAGAACAGAGGACACACAGAAAACAGGGGCAACCTCTCCAGGACTGTCTAGGATGAAGTCCGTACTAACCACCTGGTCCAAAAGAGGGCAGGACGAGGCTGCAAGACACAAAAATAAATAAATAAAGGTATCATCTGCCTTTTTTTTTTTTTTTTTTTGGTGGTACGCGGGCCTCTCACTGTTGTGGCCTCTCCCGTTGCGGAGCACAGGCTCCGGACGCGCAGGCTCAGCGGCCATGGCTCACGGGCCCAGCCGCTCCGCGGCATGTGGGATCTTCCCAGACCGGGGCACGAACCCGTGTCCCCTGCATCGGCAGGCGGACTCTCAACCACTGCGCCACCAGGGAAGACCATCATCTTTCAATTTTGAAGTTTTGTCATGGACTAATGCTGTTCTCACACTGATGTAACTTTTAAAGCTTCCATAATGCCCAAAACGAAATGATGTACTGTAGTACATAGAACTCAAATAGAGTTTTGAGTATTTGATAAAATAATCACCTGTTTCATCATAAATAAGTTAATATTATCAAAGTGATTCCCTTGCAAAGCCTCATGACAACGAATAACTTATATATGTTTTCTTTCATTCATCTATCGGTTAATTCTACATGTTTTGAGGACGGAGCACTGAACAATACAGATGCCGGCCTCAAGAAGGCCACAGTCTAGAAGGAAGGAAAGTAAGTCCAGTAAGTTGCAATTTACATTACAATATTGAAATAAATGAAATCAAATTCTGTCAGAAAGCAAAGCATTTATCTCCCCAGACTGCTCGCAAATACAAAAAGTGTCTAATCTATGATACACTTTTAAATCAGAACATACACAATATCTTTTTTGAAACAGAATTCACCATCATAATATTCTAATTCAAGAAACAGAGACATTGTTCTCATCTTTGTCACCCTCTGTGAGATTAACACATTAACTCATTACTAACCTTTTCAAAATGCACTTATGCAAAAATATTATGTCACTTTTCCATGTGTTTCTATTTTATTGATTACATTTCCATTGCTCTTACATTAACTAGATTCAGTAACCCCTTGGAAACTGCTGCAAGCAATGTCAAGAAGTTTTGGTATGTAGATTTTCTTAGAATGCCTAAGTGGCTTGGTTTATTGTTTTATTTGTTGAAATCTTTTTTTCCTTCCAAAAAGAAACTTAACATATATTTCAGTGTGTACCCTCAACTGTCTTTCAAAGAGTTGCTTAACTCATTTAGAGGGAGGCTAAAAAACTAAAGAGAGAAAAATATAAAGAATGTGGGTACCTGGGGCACTTCATAAATCTAGAGCGATATGCAAAAACATTTCAGTTCAGTGCCTTATTCAGTTGATAGGCCAAGCTACTCTAACAAAGATAAACCAAAACTCAACGGCTCACCCAGCTGAGATGTTCACTTATCTCCCACATAACAATCCAGAGATGTACAGCCAGTCCAGAATCCTGTCCCACAGCATCATCCAGAGATCCTAGTAGTTATTTTCTTGTTCCATGACCTTATCACACCAACAATCCAGCCAGTAAGAAGGAAAGAGGGAAACTGGAGTATGTGCAATGTTCTCATCAAATTATGATGCAGGATTCAAACCCATTACTTCCAGCTGTATGCCCTTGAACAATTCCTAGTCACATGGCTGCACCTGGCGGCAAAGAGAGCTGGGAAATGGGCTTAGCTAAAACTCAGGGATTCCATTAATAAAGGGAAGGAGGGGATGATAGTGGTTTCTTTGAGGCAATGCAATTTGCATATTCTGCCATACAAACTGACATTTCAAAACAGAAAAAAACCCTGAGCTACAGGAAGATACAGCGAAGCTGTTTAGATGGTAAACACAAATATTTTGGGAATTTGAGAGCAAAAACAATCTGAATAATAGTTATATGAGGATGGACTCCAAAGCTATTGATTTTTACTGGGGAAAAAGGAGTACAAGTTACTGTAGCATGCTCTCTGAATATATCAGTGCAGTAGGGCCCTCTGGATAAAAAGATTTATAATACCATGAGCAATGAGAAATAGAATTTAATTTTACCCTTACAGGAAAACATCTTAAACTGAACAATGGAAGTACCAGAAAGAGTGATACACCTTAAAATCTTGAAAGGGAGATAAACAGAGAAGATAAAATAAGTACTTTACATGAAGGAGAGAAAATCGATACTACATGTTATTCCAAAATTTTAAAAATATTAGATTCTATAATACTCATTACATAGTAATGGATGATATGCTTGTAACAGATTATGTTAAAGGAAAATTAAGATATTTGGGAGAATTATAGTTAGCATTTTGAGACCGTCATGGATGATTTCCTCAGAAAACAGACTAACTTTTAAAATTATTCCCTTAGTGTCAGAGTCAGAGACAGTGTCAGAGACAAATATTGGGTTTAATGAACCAAACATCTGACTTTATTTTTTTAAAGATATTGCTAAAGGTTGTGTGTAAATCACACAGTCCCCTTGGGTTATCACTGGTATCATTAATCCTGTTACAGTCAGTGTTTTGCAGACAAAGTGGGTGTAAGCTGAAAAATGTAGTTAGAAATTCAAATCTTATGTTTTTCATTCTTTCAACTAATTTACCAAATTCTTACTGTTCTATTAGAAATATATTACCACTCTAAGTGTTAAGCAATGATAATAAGGCAATCAAATTAATATTATCTAGAAATTTCTAAAAACCCATCCTTAAATGGAAAGGAGAAAGTGTACTTTAAACATTAACCAGGACACATTTCAATTGAAGTAATAAAGTTCGCCAGTGAAGTTCAAGGACAAAAGTTTTGTATCTTTAAGTCGTATTTCTTTTTTTTTATTTTATAAATTTATTTATATATTTATTTTTTGTTGCATTGGGTCTTTGTTGCTGTGCGGGGGCTTTCTCTAGTTGTGGTGAGCGGGGGCTACTCTTTGTTGCAGTGCGTAGGCTCCTCATTGCAGTGGCTTCTCTTGTTGCAGAGCACGGGCTCTAGGCGCATGGGCTTCAGGAGTTGTGGCACACGGGCTCAGTAGTTGTGGCTCGCGGGCTCTAGAGCGCAGGCTCAGTAGTTGTGGCGCACAGGCTTAGTTGCTCCGTGGCATGTGGGACCTTCCCAGACCAGGGGTCGAACCTGTGTCCCCTGCATTGGCAGGCGGATTCTCAACCACTGTGCCACCACGGAAGCCCTTTAAGTCGTATTTTTGTTGTTGTTAACAGATGTTCAACTTCCTTAAAATAAAGTAAGGATCACCATCCTTTTGAAATAATGGTGATTTTCTTGGCTCACCATCCATTAGTGTTCCTCTGATTCCCCCAGGAGTTAGAGGTTCTCTCTGAGATGTTCTTACACACATTTTCCTTTCTGAACAGTGACATGCCTTTCCAGACAGCATGAGAGACCAGGACAAAAATACACCAGCACAGAAGAGTTTTCTTTCAACAAAGCTGAGGATCTTATATTATTGCCCTTATCTCCCAGTGATTCTATATTATTATCTTTGATCTCTTAGTTATCCTTTTCTAATAAACGAAACATAATTTGTTTAAAATCATAAGGTTGGACACACTACTATATATAAAATAGATAACTGTTATGGACCTACTGTATAGCACAGGGAACTCTACTCAATACTCTGTAATGACTTATACGGGAAAAGAATCTAAAAGGGAGTGGATCGGGACTTCCCTAGTGGTCCAGTGGTAAAGAATCCACTTTCCAATGCAGGGGACGTGGGTTTGATCCCTGGTCAGGGAACTAAGATCCCACATGCCGAGGGGCAGCTAAGCCCATGCGCCACAACTACTGAGCTAACGCGCCTCAACTAGAGAGCCCACATGCTGCAAACTACAGAGCCCACGCGCTCTGGACCCCGCGCGCCACAGCTAGCGAGAGAAAACCCTCACACCACAGCTAGAGAAGCCAGCATGCCACAACGAAGAGACCTCAAGCCACAACTAAGACCCAACACAGCCAAAAATAAAGAGTGGACATATGTATATGTATAATTGATCCGTTTTGCTGTACACCTGAAACTAACATAACATTGTAAATCAACTACACTCCAATAAAAAGTTTTTAAAAAATGATAAGGCAGGGAACTAGCCATTCTGAACACTTACAAAGTACAGATACAGTGTTAAGGGCTTTGCATTTGTTACAGATCTTTTTTAATTTCACTAACTCTTGCCAAGGGGGATATATGTGTTCTTCTTTAACAGTTGAGAGAAGCAAAGCTCAACTTGCCTGAGTACACAGAAATTAGTTGGTAGAACTGCAGTTCTTGATACAAATCCATGCAAGTGAAAGAAAAGCAGGAAACAGAACTATATGAATTCAAGCTTTATTTTAACATCTACTTTATTTCTTGCTGGATTTCTTAAATTCTGCCTCTTTTGACTATGAGCCCTTCATGAGCAGACCAGAGTATTTTTGTGAGTTCTTGGTTGGTTTTTTGTTTTGTTTTGTATTCCAGCAGCAACAATTATAACACTCAATAGAACATAGAAGATATCTGTCCATTTATTTTAAATTGCTGATATTTGAATGTGTTGGAATGCATAGCATCACTTTGGAACCATCAAGGACTGTCTGAACCTTTTGTCCTAATTCCTAACTTTTCCAATGGGTAATCCAAGGTCCGGAAATGACTGTCCTCTTCAACATAGTTCAGCTAGAAATGGCAGAACCAGGATTTGAACTTATGTCTTCTAACCCCAGTGAAATTCCCACTACGTTAAGTTTTCCTATAGCAATTGGCCTCCATAAAAGCAGTACTTTTAAACTGAATGTGGTTTTATAGCTTCTGCCTTCACTGGCTTTGAGAGGGTCTCTTCTATTTGGTCTCTGACTGCCTTTTGCCAGAGAGAAGTTCACCAACTTAAATCTCAGAGAGCTCCAAGAATAACCTATTTCCTATGACAGGGTCTTGACCATTAAATTACCTTCACTTTTCTTCTGAAAAAATTCAAGTTTACTAAGTCTCAGGATGTTGCCCAAGGACTAGGGCTAAATATAAGAGAAAGATTTATGCTTATAAACAGTTATTTTTCCTTTACTGTGTAAGAAACCTCAAGAGAAACATCACATAAACCTAGAGAACAAGAAGATGAAATTTTAAAATAAAGTATGAGTTTTCCTAACAATCCTCCTTATTTCCCTTTTTCATATATGTGTGTATATGTTATATAGTATACATAAACTTGTATATAAATAAAAATTACATGTATATATTTATATTGAGAGACTATATATACATATAACATATATACTATACATACATATATAACCCCCTCTTTTGCATTTATGTCATCTGTGTCATCATGAACAAAACCTACCACTTTATAATTGCGTGTTCAGCTTCTGAGTGAAGAAAACTAAGGAAATGAATGTGAGCTAAGTCTCTGGTCCCACCTCACAGCTGACCTTCAGGTAGGATCAGCCTGAAGCTCACTTCCTTAAGGTGAAAAAAGATTGACGTTCAATTTTGAAAAACAAATGAATGCAAAAGAGATGTGATTTTTGGCTAAGCTTAAATCATACCATTATTTTCTTTCCATTTTTTTTTTCTTCCAGTTTTATTGGGATATAAGTGACATACAGCACTGGATAAGTTTAAGGTGTGCAGCATAATGACTTGATTTGCACACATCCTGAAATGATTATCACAATAAGTTTAGTGAACATCCAACATCTTGTATAGATACAAAATTAAAGAAACTAAAAAACAAAATCTTTCCCTGTGATGAGAACTCTTAAAATTTGCTCTCTCAACAACCTCCATTGCACGTTCTATCCTTAGTATTTATTTATAACTGGAAGTTTGGACATTTTAACCATTTTCATCCAATTCCCCTTCTCCCCACCCCTTACCTTTGGTAACCACAAATCTAATCTCTATGAATACAGAACATTCATAATACTCTATGAATTTGTTTCTGAAGTATAACTGACCTATAACATTATGTTAATTCCTGGTACACAACATAGCGATTCATTATTTCTATACATTTTAAAATGATCACCATGATAATCTAGTTACCATCTGTCACCATACAAAGATATTACGTAATAATTGACTATATTCCCCACACTGTACATTTCATACCTATGACTCATTTATTGTGTAACCAGAAGTTTGTACCTCTTAATCTCCTCCCCTATTTCTCTCCTCTCCCCAGTCCCCTCCTCTCTGGCAACCACCTGTTTGTTCTCTGTACCTATGACTCTGTTTCTGTTTTGTTATGTTTGCTCTTTTGTTTTTTAGATTCTCATATAAGTGAAATTATAGAGTATTGGTCTTTCTCTGTCTCTCTTATTTCACTTATTTCCTCCCATTATTTTAAATGTAGAACTTAAGAAAATTATATATTAAAGAAAAAAACCTGACAGATGAACTGAACCTAAGCAGTGTACATTCTATTGAGTAAATGTCAGGCTAGAACAAAAGCAGCATGGAAAAAAGGAACTATCAGAACCTAGTTTTTAAGTGTTTTTCTCATTGGAAAGGTTCTAGTTTTCATTATTATTTTATGCACCTGTTACACAAAATATAAGCAATCTATAAGCACTTGTGGAATTAAGTAATAATTCTGTCCAAAATACTGTTGAAAAGTAAGAGGGAGTGACATATTTCCCAGAATCCTTAGGGAAACATTCTTCTCCAGGGAGTTTGGCCATTTCAGTTGTATTTCATGATAGGATTTGGGTATCTATGAGAAATTAAATGTAAACTATTACTGTCAGGAAGCATTAAATAAATAGGCAACATAATTCCTGATTTGAATTTTTCTGGTTGTATATGTATATTGTATAAAACAGCCATAAATCACAGGCATTATGTTGTTTAATGACCCTTATATTAAAAAAAAGAAAAAACAAATAAAACATGATTTCCTCAACATAAGAGCTAGCCAAAAAAAAAAAAGCTTTATTTCTTTTGATATTCTTTATTGTATCAGGTAAAAGCAAAACAAAAAAAATTTTGTATTCCACTATGTTTCTCTTTTGATGGTATCTTCAAGAAATTTCAGAACTAAGTTTTGTGCTTTAAATGAATTTACTTGGAGCAGGAACTCTATTAGATTACTTCACTTCCCCCCTTCACTACCTAAGTCTCGTCCTTTCACCTACATATTATGGTAAGAATGTGAATGAGTGAATGAGGAAAGTCATCTGCATACCTTGTGAAGAGCCTCAAAAATCCTTTATCTAGAATAAAGTGATTTTATAAAATGATAGACAATATATCAGTATTATTCTGTTAACAATTATGAAGCATAGTCAGTTCAATTTTCAAGTATTGTGTTGGGGCAGAGAACATGACCAGAAAAGTAGAGGAATCACAATCATTTTCCAAAGTATACATTCCTGTGTAAAACCATCCAGGTCAAGATTACAATCTCTCTGGAAGTTTCCACCATGATCCCTTTTAGTCATTACCCCTCCTAAAGGTATTGTTGTTTTTGCCTCTATAGATTAGTTTTGACTGTTTTTTAACTAATTTATATAAATGGAATTATATTGTACATTTTTTGTGACTAGTTTGTTTTGCTTAATGTTTGTGAGCTGCATGCATGTTGTTGCATGTAGTGTTAGTTCATTGTTTTCCATTGCTGCAGAGTATTCCTTGCATGCATATTCCACAATTAATTTACTCCTTCTATTCTAAGTGGACTTGTGGGTTGTTTCTGGTGTGGCATTTTTGCAGACTATGCTGGTAATGACATTCTGATGCATATCTTTTACTACACATGTGTGCGCCACTCTCTTGGAATTACCAGGTCATAGGTTTTGCATATGTTCAGCTTGAAAAGAAACTCCCAAACAGTTTTCCAGAATGGTTGTAACAACCTACATCCACATCAGAGCTGTGCGAGGGACCCTGTTGCTTCACAGCCTTGCCTACCGTTGGTATCACCATTTCTTTTTTAAAAATTTTAGATATTATGGTGGGTATTTAATAATTTGAATTTTTATTTCTCTGATGACTCAAATAGGTTGGCATATTTTCTTTAGTTTATTAGCCACTAGGATAGCCTCTGTTATGAAGTGTGTTTGCTTAACCATTTTGCCTGTTTGCTTTTCAGTTGGGCTGAATGTCTTTTTCTTGATTTATTTATGAGTTCCTTACACGTTCTGTGTGCACATTTTTTGTCAGATTATATTCTTCCCATACTGTCTCCCACTCTGTGGCTTGTATTTTATTTCACTCAAATAGTTTATTTAAAACATGCTCACCACTATCTTATACATAGGAAAAAGAGAGCAAAGGTTTACTCTACATGGTATCAGATAACCCTAGGCAAGAAAGAAATTATGTTAAGACCCGGTATAAAGTAGGAGCTCAATAAGTATGTGTTGAATTAATTAATAAATGATGGCATACATGTCTTTTCTGCTCAATAAAATCCTTATCAAAATATTACCTCAATATTTTATTCAATATAGTAATGGCAGTTTTCTAGAAGAAAATTTTTGAAATGTCTCAGAGGCTTGTGCATTTCCCATCAACCAAAGAAGAGAAGCATGTGTTACTATTCTTGCAAATTCCAAAGAACTGTAATAATTTTTTGAAATTCTTAATCTAGATAAACCTACCATACACTGTTTTACTTTAACATTACATCTAACTCAAGAAGATATATTAAAGGAAAAAAACATTAAGAGGATAAAACATTCAATAGTAGAAAAGGAAATGGAAAAACAATTGTATCTGATTGGAAGACTTGAGAATGAGACTATTTCATGTTGAATGAATGTTCACAATCATGTTTAACAGATAGAAATGATGACTACTCAACTACCATATAACCATTTATAATAAAAAAATAAAGCTTTATTTGCAAACTGCCTTGGACAATGTTCCTGGGGTTTGTTTCTAAATAAGTTGCTTGAAACCTCAATAAAAATCTCCATTGTAGGCATGAATGTGAATAAAACACTGACACTGTATATATGAACAGCTGCTCTTGTCCTTTGAAAATTGTTTGGTGGGAGGAATATACATAAATCTATATAAACAAAGCAAGCATTTTAAAAAGCCATTTTGATTTTGTGAATGCTTCCTATAGCTCCTAAGTATTTCAATAGTTGCAATCAATTAAGGAATCTATTAACATTTCCTATTGTCAACCTTATCACATCATAAATATATATTACTTCTCAAGGTGAAATAATAAAAAGGACCATTTAAGGAATGATACATTCCTTTAAATTCAAGCCTTTTAACAGGGGCATAAAACAAGTACATCTGCAATCATTTCACTAATATGGTCAACCACTGACATCTATTGGCAAAAATAAGCAGACAAGTTTTGGTTAACTTATAAACCAGATAGAATTTTTTAATGGCTCTAGTTTGAATAGTAAAAGTTGATTTAGAAATTAATGTTTAGCTATGGTTTTGGTTAAATTATGTAAGGACATGACTATTTAAAACATATAGCCCCAAATACTGAAGTTGTGTTAGCAGTAGCCTAAATAATTGTTTATTCTTTTCCCTCATAAGATTACAAATTAGGAAGAACTCCAATTTTGTTGTTGTAAAAAAGATTAAATGTGTGGTTTGAGAACAAGTTTCAAGTTTGGAAAACTTAACTTTCGAATTTGCCAAAAGCTTAGTTAAGCTCATCAAATACATAGTATTCTTAACTCCTGGGCTTCCCTGGTGGCGCAGTGGTTGAGAGTCCGCCTGCCGATGCAGGGGACACAGGTTCATGCCCCGGTCCAGGAAGATCCCACATGCTGCGGAGCAGCTGGGCCCGTGAGCCATGGCCGCTGAGCCTGCGCGTCCGGAGCTGTGCTCCGCAACGGGAGAGGCCACAACAGTGAGAGGCCCGCGTACCGCAAAAAAAACCCATAGTATTCTTAACTCTTAAATAAAAGAAAATGTGTCTTCTTAAATTGTCAAGCAAGTCGGATCACAGTTTCATTTTTTCGTGCATTTTCCTTGCCTTTATTCCAACCTTTTCTCTAACCTCTCTCTCCCACTAAGTACCACTTCTTGACTCTTATCCAGCGACCTCTCCCAGTATTTTGCAACTTCAAGACAATGGTGTTTCATCAAGGTGCCATGACGCTAGCAAGCATCTGGGTGTAATATCATTCATTTCTATGCTCAACAAAAAAAATTTAAATGTCTCTACATACTATAAACTATTTTAACTTCTGTGATGCAAAAGTAAATGATCCAGACACAAACTCCAGTTTACCTGGAGTTTTCCATTCAAGTAGTGAGAGACAGATAAGTGAAATAAAAGATATAGTATGCTCAACAGTATAAGGGCTTTTACACGTATGGAATAAATAATGCAGAGAAGGGGGTACAATATTTAGGGAGAAGACAGGATGCAGCGTGCTAGGCATGTTCAATGTAGCAGTCAGGTAAGGCCTCCCTTGACATTTGAGCAAATCAGGTGAGGCTGTCATAAATCATGGAGATGCTAGGGAAGGAATGCCCAGGAAGAAAGAAATGCAGCTGAGGAAGAAGAAGGCTTGGAAAAGAAGAAGAGCGGCAACTAGACCCACGTCACTGGGGAGAGTGAACCAAAGGTTGTGTAATAGGAGCTGATGTCAGAGAGAAGATGGGGAACAATTCTGTGGAGACTTTCAGCTCGCTCTGGGGCAGGGCTGTGCCCCTGAGTGGGATGGGAAGCCACGGAGGGCTGGGTGGAGGAGCAATATGATCTGACTTATTGCAGATACTTTAGCAAATATTTTATTAAAAAAAAAAAAAGAAGTGAACAGTGAAAATTGATGTGAATCCATCTTACAAAATTTCCTCTGAGGTGGGTTTCCTACAGAGTGCTTAGTGAGCAATGACATATTTCAGAAATAGGTGTAAATGTTTTAGTGTTATAGAGAATTCCAAATCAGATAAAGAGCATGTCCTGAAATATACAAAGGCAAAAAAAAAAATTTTCAGTAAAAAAAAAACAAACCATGATTTCCTTTAAGAAGCCTACTTTAAACTGTTTATATGAAAATTCCATCAGTTAAAATTAGGGATTAATTTTATCTGTTTAACTTAGTATCTGCCTAAAAACTTCTTGTTTTACTCACACACATCTAATTTTTCGATAAAATTTCACCACACGTCAAAGTCTTCCCCAAACTTGATCACTCCTCACTACCTCCACTGCTGTCACCTTTGTTCAAGCAACCATCATTTCTAACCTGAAAGAGTTCAGTAGATTTTTACTGCCCTGTATACCCCATCTCCAGCTCTCCATGCTATGTAAAATATCTATAGGGATCCTATGAAAACATAGCTTTTTGTCCTTCCTATGTCTTCCCAGCTTATCAGAGAATGGTAGAAATAAAATAAAAGACCAGAAAGCAAAAGAAAAAGGACCACCCAGGTTGCCAGCTTGAGAACAGACTGCAGGGACGAAGGAGACAAGGAGAGGGCAGAGAGACAGCAGCTTTCATCCAGGGGAGAGAGAGTTGTAACTTGATCACAGGGGTGGTGATGGAGGTGACTGAGTAAAAATTGGGGGGTGGATACATCTGGAAAGCAGAATCAAAAGGATTTGATAACTAAATGGAAGAGGGGTGTGAAAGAAAAAAAGAGTTTAAGGAAAAAGTCTATAAACAAAGTCAAAATTACTTCCTTTCTGCAAGTCCCAGAGAAAACTCTAATGAGATTAGCTAGAGATAATTCTTTCCTTCTTTGTACTTACATATGTGATAGATTTGTATAATAACAGAATCTGATAACATTCAGAAGTCAAGGACAGTGAATAACTTCTTTCATAACATTTATGGTAGGTGCCAATGAAAAATCTATTATTACCTTTCCAAGTATTTATCAGACACATAACAAAACACATGATCTCAATTTATGATAATACAGTAGTATTGAATTGTTCCCTGGGAGCATTTACTAAATCAAACGCCCCTTCCTCAAGCCATAAGACATTTACTATTAGAACCTCAGTTCTATTTAACTATAAAATTCCAATTAATAATACATTTCAAATAATAATACATTTCAGTAAAAACCAAATATGGTTGTCTAATTAATCAAAGCAGCAATATTATAGCCAGATTTAGGTCATGAAGGGAGTATAGACGTTTCATGGTAACACAATTCAATTCAACAGAGTTTGTAATTTGGACATTTGATTGGTTTCAAAGCATTCTGTTGGCCAAGTTACTTGATAGCCACCCCTGCACCAATTATAATATCCAGACAGGCAATCAGCAGCTCCACATGAGACCCCCTGGGTGGTACAACTCGAATTTCCTTGTATTTCCTCCAACTAATTTTGTATATCTAAAAGTGGCCATAAATCCTCTTGCAAGCTTTTACTCTCTCCACCCACTACATGCAGACCTTTTTAGGGAAGTTCTAAAAAAAATTTCATTCTTCAAACCATTTCCCTGAAGTTTTTGGCAAAATAATATTTATTGAAATACCTACTTCTTTACTGTTCCTGTTGTAGTTTTTCTTTTACAGCATTGCTTCCTTTGACATTTATCCCAAGTTCACTCTGCTCTTTTTGATCACTGTATTCATTTTAACTTCATGCACTTAAATTATTCAATTCTAAGTGCAGTTATCATGGAGACAAAAATCCTTTAAAAATACAATCTATTATTGTATAGTGTAACTCAAAAAGAAGATAGTTCTGTTTAAAACTGTGCTTTGTGTGTGCATGTGTTTGTGTGTGTGTGTATTCTTATAGGGAGCTTTAAAATGTTCTTTTTTCTTGAATCTGACCTTCCATTTTCAATATCCTTTGCCTCACACTGGATTGTGAATGTGCCCTTTCCCCGTGTCTGAAAATCTTTCAAACTTCACCATTCATTCTAAGAATCAGCAATATGTTATGTTTTTATAGCACCTTTCTTCCAGGGAACAGACAGTGTTTCATATATATTACCACATTCATCCTTAAAATTTCTCTCACAATACCCATAGCCCTGGCTAAACTATGCCTCTGTTGAAACCTCAATCCATATCTTTAAGCTCTTCCTTCCTTGACTGCCTTTCCTATAAACTCTGTAAATCACATTTTCAGAATCCTGCATCTGTAGAAAATAAGCATAATTCTATCACTCAAATCACTTTTCTTTCTACCCTTACTCTCAGGATTCACCATCTTTACTTCAAAACTTTACCACAATCTACCTGGTCGGCCTTAGATTTCTAAAGTCTAGCTACTTCTCTCTGAAACTTCTCCCTCATGAGAGTGAAATAATTTGACTTGATAACATGTACTTGCTTCTTTCTCAACCACGTTACTTATCTTTGCTCTAAATTATAATTGTATCCCTTTTAAATTTATTTTCTTTTTCTACTCATGATTAAAAATCATATTCTAAATTTCATTTGACTTGTATGTACATACCAAATGTGTGTTTTGAAATGCCGATCCCTCTGTAGTAAATGATAGCATTTGTTAATATTTACCATGAATTACTCACTTTTATAAATTCTCAGGTCAGTTGCCTCATTTAATCCTTACTATAGGCATAAAAGCTCAATCCTATTTTCTATAAATTAGAGACAGAAAAACTAAGGTTTTCAAAGTTTAAATAACACGCCCAAGGATGAACATAGAAAGTAGCTGAACGTGGATTGAAGTAGCCAAAATATATCACTATTTGTCCCTCTACATGATCTCTTCACAATTATCTTAGATTGAATTTTAAAAGCAATGTGACTTTTCCTTAGAATTCATCAATTATCAGCAAAACACTGTCTTTCACTGCTCAGTTCTGGGCTTGAACTGGTTCAGAAAATCAATCTGAAATCCGACCATTTACTTAGACAAGATTACCAGCACTCAAATGTAACAGTTTTCTCAGACTTAAAATAAGCCATCATCTATAATCATACTTAAAATAACTAACTACCTTCAGTATACATTTTTAAATAAAATAAAACCATTAGCGAGAACTTAAGAGGAAAGAGATAGTCTATAGACGATATAAAAGTTTATGTCCTGAGCTGTCCAGTCCCCTGTTTTGCTTTATTACTGAAATGGCCTACTTATATCAGTGGAAGCTATCCTGTTACAGATGGCCTACTTCATTACATGGCATTGACTTTTCCCTTTTGCTTCTGAATTCTGAGTACTTAATCAGCATTTCTATGTGAACTGGTTTCTTCTCATAAAGCTCATTTCTCTTCAGTTACTTTATGTAGCACTCAAGGGACAAAGAACCATGTTAAATGTTCAGACATTGAGGCAAAAGCAAAAATAATCTAATTTTAAGGATTGTTTGGGTAAAGCTAATGATTGTGCTAAATATTTTCCTTTATAGATGTATCACATTTCAAATACCACACTCATAAGGTATATTTAACAAAGTAAAATGCCAAGCGAATTACTAAATAAAGGAATATAAATATATACCGCCATGCAATGTAATACTTAAATATCATTACTTAATTTGAGGGTATGTGAGAGAAGGAAGGAGGAGTTAATTATTTGAGCTAAACCCCCAAATGATCAAGAGTAAAAATGTGACAAACTAATCTATTTATCTTTTTATATACTGTCAGTGTTACAGCACACAAGGTAAAACATATTCTATAAATTACTCTTTAGTGCTTTTAAATCCTTGAATAGGATGAGCATTAAACACGAGGCAACAGCGACATCACTACAACAGCTGATATATTATTTATTTATGTATGTATTTTAAACATCTTTATTGGAGTATAATTGCTTTACAATGGTGTGTTAGTTATTGCTATATAACAAAGTGAAGCAGCTATACGTATACATATATCCCCATATCCCCTCCCTCTAGCATCTCCCTCCCACCCACCCTATCCCACCCCTCTAGGTGGTCACAAAGCACCAAGCTGATCTCCCTGTGCTATGCAGCTGCTTCCCACTAGCTATCTATTTTACATTTGGTAGTGTATGGATGTCCATGTCACACTCTCACTTCCTCCCAGCTTACCCTTCTCCCTCCCTGTGTCCTCAAGTCCATTCCCTACATCTGCATCTTTATTCCTGTCCGGCCCCTAGGTTCTTCAGAACCTTTATTTTTTTTTTTTAGACTCCATATATATGTGTTAGCATACGGTATTTGTTTTTCTTTCTCTGACTTACTTCACTCTGTATGACAGTCTCTAGGTCCATCCACCTCACTACAAATAACTCAATTTCATTTCTTTTTATAGCTGAGTAATATTCCATTGTATATATGTGCCACATCTTCTTTATCCATTCATCTATCGATGGACACTTAGATTGATTCCATGTCCTGCCTATTGCAAACAGAGCTGCAATGAACATTGTGGTAAAGGAATCTTTTTGAATTATAGTTTTCTCAGGGTATATGCCTAGTAGTGGGATGGCTGGGTTGTATGGTAGTTCAACCATATGGTATTTTTAGTTTTCTGAGGAACCTCCATACTGTTCTCTATAGTGGCAGTATCAATTTACATTCCCATCAACAGTGCAAGAGGGTTCCCTTTTCTCCACACCCTCTCCAGCATTTATTCTTGGCAGATTTTTTGATGTTATGGCCATTCTGACCAGTGTGAGGTGATACCTCATTGTAGTTTTGATTTGCATTTCCCTAATGATTAGTGATGTTGAGCATCCTTTCACGTGTTTGTTGGCAATCTGTATAACTTCTTTGGAGAAATGTCTATTTAGGTCTTCAGGCCATTTTTGGATTGGGTGTTTTTTTGACATTGAGCTGCATGAGTTGCTTTTATATTTTGAAGATTAATCCTTTGTCAGTTGCTTCATTTGCAAATATCTTCTCCCATTCTGGGGGTTGTCTTTATGTTCTTTTTATAGTTTCCTTTGCTGTGCAAAAGCTTTTAAGTTTCATTTGGTCCCATTTGTTTATTTTTGTTTTTACTTCCATTTCTCTAGGAGGTGGATCAAAAAGGAACTTGCTGTGATTTATGTCATAGAGTGTTCGGCCTATGTTTTCCTCTAAGAGTATTATAGTGTCTGGTCTTACATTTAGGTCTTTAATCCATTTTGAGTTTATTTTTGTGTATGGTGTTAGGGAGTGTTCTAATTTCATTCTTTTACATGTAGCTGTCCAGTTTGCCCAAAACCACTTATTGAAGAGGCTCTCTTTTCTCCATTGTATATTCTTGCCTCCTTTATCAAAAATAAGGTGACCATATGTGTGTGGGTTTATCTCTGGTTTTCTATCTTGTTCCATTGATCTATATTTCTGTTTTGTGCCAGTACCATACTGTCTTGATTACTGTAGCTTTGTAGTATAGTCTGAAGTCAAGGAGCCTGATTCCTCCAACTCCATTTTTCTTTCTCAAGATTACTTTGGCTATTCGGGATCTTTCATGTTTCCGTACAAATTGAGCAATTTTTTGTTCTAGGTCTGTGAAAAATGCCATTGGTAGTTTGATAGGGATTGCATTGAATCTGTAGACTGCTTTGGGGAGTATACTATTTTTCACAATGTTGATTCTTCCAATCCAAGAACATGGTATATCTCTCCATATGTTTGTATCATCTTTAGTTTCTTTCATCAGTGTCTTATAGTTTTTTGCATACAGGTGTTTTAAGTAGGTTTACCTCCTTAGGTAGTTTTATTCCTAGGTATTTTATTCTTTTTGTTGCAATGGTAAATGGGAGTGTTTTCTTAATTTCTCTTTCAGATTTTTCATCATTAGTGTATAGGAATGCAAGAAATTTCTGTGCATTAATTGTGTATCCTGCAACTTTACCAAATTCATTGATTAGCTCTAGTAGTTTTCTGTAACATCTTTAGGATTCTCTATGTATAGTATCATTTCATCTACAAACAGTGAAAGTTCTACTTCTTCTTTTCTGATTTGCATTCCTTTTATTTCTTTTTCTTCTCTGATTGATGAGGCAAAAACTTCCAAAACTATGTTGAATAACAGTGGTGAGAGTGGACAACCTTGTCTTGTTCCTGATCTTGGTGGAAATGGTTTCAGTTTTTCACCATTGAGAACGATATTCGCTGTAGATGTCATATATGGCCTTTATTATGTTGAGGTGGGTTCCCTCTATGCCTACTTTCTGGAGAGTTTTTATCATAAATGGGTGTTGAATTTCGTCAAATGTTTTTTCTGCATCTATTGAGATGATCATATGGTATTTCCCCTTCAATTTGTTAATATGGTATATCACATTCATTTGCATATATTGAGGAATCCTTGCATTCCTGGGATAAACCCCACTTGAGCATGGTGTATAATCCTTTTAATGTGCAGTTGGATTCTGTTTGCTATTATTTTGTTGAGGATTTTTGCATCTAAGTTCATCAGTGATATTGGTCTGTAGTTTTCTTTCTTTGTGACATCCTTGTCTGGTTTTGGTATCAGGGTGATGGTGGCCTCGTAGAATGATTTTGGGAGTGCTCCTCCCTCTGCTATATTTTGGAAGAGTTTGAGAAGGATGGGTGTTAGCTCTCTTCTAAATGTTTGATAGAATTCACCTGAGAAGCCATCTGGTCCTGGGCTTTTGTTTGTTGGAAGATTTTTAATCACAGTTTCAATTTCACTGCTTCTGATTCGTCTGTTTATATTTTCTATTTCTATTTCTTCAGAAGGTTGTGCTTTTCTAAGAATTTATCCATTTCTTCCAGGTTGTCCATTCTATTGGCATTTAGTTGCTTGTAATAATCTTTCATGATCCTTTGTGCTTCTGTAGTGTCAGTTGTTACTTCTTCTGTTTCATTTCTAATTCTATTGATTTGAGTCTTCTCCCTTTTTTTCTTGATGCGTCTGGGTAATGGTTTATCTATTTTGTTTATCTTCTCAAAGAACAAGCTCTTAGTTTTATTGATCTCTGCTATTGTTTCCTTCATTTGTTTTTCATTTATTTGTGGTCTGATCTTTATGATTTCTTTCCTTCTGCTACCTTTGGGGTTTTTTTGTTCTTCTTCTCTAGTTGCTTTCAGTGTAAGGTTAGTTTGTTTATTTGAGATGTTTCTTGTTTCTTGAGGTAGGATTATACTGTTATAAACTTCCCTCTTAGAACTGATTTTGCTGCATCCCAGAGGTTTTGGGTAGTGGTGTTTTCATTGTCATTTGTTTCTAGCTATTTTTTTATTTCCTCTTTGATTTCTTCAGTGATTGCTTGGTTATTTAGTAGTGTACTGTTTAACCTCTAATTTGTTTGCATTTCTTACAAATTTTTTCCTGTAATTGATATCTAGTCTCAAAGTGCTGTGGTCAGAAAAGATATTCAATATGATTTCAATTTTCTTAAATTTACCAAGGCTTGATTTGTGACCCAAATATGATCCTTCCTGGAGAATGTTCCATGAGCACTTAAGAAGAAAGTGTATTCTGTTGTTTTTGGATGGAATGTCCTATAAATATCAATTAAGTCCATCTTGTTTAATGTATCATTTAAAGCTTGTGTTTCTTTATTTCTTTTCATTTTGGATGATCTGTCCATTGGTGAAAGTAAGGTGTTTAAGTCCCATACTATGATTGTGTTACTGTCGATTTCCCCTTTTATGGCTGTTAGCATTTGCCTTATATATTGGGGTGCTCCTATGTTGGATGCATAAACATTTACAATTGTTATATCTTCTTCTTGGATTGATCCCTTAATTATTATGTAGTGTCCTTCTTTGTCTCTTGTAATAGTCTTTATTTTAAAGTGTATTTTGTCTGATATGAGAATTGCTGCTCCAGCTTTCTTTTGATTTCCATTTGCATGGAACATCTTTTTCCATCCCCTCACTTTCAGTCTGTGTGTGTCCCTAGGTCTGAACTGGGTCCTTTGTAGACAGCATATATACAGGTCTTATTTTTGTATCCATTCAGCCAGTCTATGTCTTTTGGTTGGAGCATTTAATCCATTTACATTTAATGTAATTATCAATATGTATGTTCCTATTACCATTTTCTTAATTTTGGGGAGTTTGTTATTGTAAGTCTTTTCCTTCATTTGTGTTTCCTGCCTAGAAAAGTGCCTTTAGCATTTGTTGTAAAGCTGGTTTGTTGGTTCTGAATTCTCTTAACTTTTGCTTGTCTGTAAAGGTTTTAATTTCTCTGCCAAATCTGAATGAGATCCTTGGTGGGGAGAGCAATCTTGGTTGTAGGTTTTGCCCCTTCATCACTTTAAATATGTCCTGCCACACCTCCTAGCTTGCAGAGTTTCTTCTGAAAGATCAGCTGTTAACCTTATGGGGATTCCCTTGTATGTTATTTGTTGCTTTTCCTTTGCTGCTTTTAATATTTTTTCTTTGTATTTAATTTTTGATAGTTTGATTAATATGTGTCTTGGCGTGTTTCTCCTTGGATTTATCCTGTATGGGACTCTCTGTGCTTCCTGGACTTGATTGACAATTTCCTTTCCCATATTAGGGAAGTTCTCAAGCATAATCTCTTCTAATATTTTCTCAGTCCCTTTCTTTTTCTCTTCTTCTTCTGGTACCCCTATAATTCAAATGTTGGTGCATTTAATGTTGTCCCAGAGGTCTCTGAGACTGTCCTCAATTCTTTTCATTCTTTTTTCTTTATTCTGCTCTGTGGTAGTTACTTACACTATTTTATCTTCCAGGTCACTTATCCATTCTTCTGCCTCACTTATTTTGCTATTGAGTCCTTCTAGAGAATTTTTAATTTCATTTATTGTGCTGTTCATCATTGTTTGTTTGTTCTTCAGTACTTCGAGGTCCTTGTTAAACGTTTCTTGTATTTTCTCCCTTCTGTTTCCAAGATTTTGGATCATCTTTACAATCCTTACTCTGAATTCTTTTTCTGGTAGACTGTCTATTTCCTCTTCATTTATTTGCTCTGGCGGTTTTTTTTTTTTTTTTTTTTTTTTTTTTGCAATACGCGGGCCTTTCACCGCTGTGGCCCCTCCTGTTGTGGAGCACAGGCTCTGGACGTGCAGGCCCAGCAGCCACAGCTCACAGGCCCAGCCACTCCGCGGCATGTGGGATCTTCCCAGACTGGGGTATGCACCTGCGTCCCCTGCATCAGCAGGCAGACTCTCAACCACTGTGCCACCAGGGAAGCCCTCTGGTGGGTTTTTCTGTTGTTCCTTCATCTGCTGTTTGTTTCTCTTTCTTCTCATTTTGCTTAACTTATTGTGTTTGGGGTCTCCTTTTCACAGGCTGCAGATTCATAGTTCCCATTGTTTTTGGTGTCTTCCCCCAGTTGGTTCAGTGGCTGGTGTAGGGTTCCTGGTGGAGGGAACTGGTGCCTGTGTTCTGGTGTATGAGGCTGTATCTTGTCTTTCTGATGGTCAGGACCGTGTCTGGTGGTGTATTTTGGGGTGTCTGTGAACTTATTATGATTTTAGGCAGCCTCTATGCTAATGGGTGGGGTTGTGTTTCTGTCTTGCTAGTTGTTTGCCATGGGGTGTCCAGCACTGGATGTTGCTGGTTGTTGAGTGGAGCTGGGTCTTAGCATTGAGACAGAGTTCTCTAGGAGAGCTCTTGCTGATTGATATTATGTGGAGCCAGGAGTTCTCTGGTGGTCCAATGTCCTGAACTCGGCTCTCCCACCTCAGAGGCTCAGGTCTGACACCCAGCTGGAGCACGAAGACCCTTTCAGCCACACGGCTCTGAAGAAAAGGGAGAAGAAAAAAGAAAGAAAGAAAAAATATATAAAAATAAATAAAGTTATTAAAAAAAATTAAAAAGTAATAAAAAAAAGAAAAGAAAGAAGAGAGCAACCAAACCAATAAACAAATCCACCAATGATGACAAGCACTAAAAACTATACTAAAAAAAAAACCAGACAGATAGAACCCTAGGACAAATGGTAAAAGCAAACTTATACAGACAAACTCACAAAAAGTAGCATACATATACACATTCACAAAAAGAGAAAAAGTAAAAAAATATATATATATAAATAAAGGAAGAGAGCAACCAAATCAATAAACAAATCTACCAATGATAATAAGCTCTAAATACTAAACTAAAATAAACATAAAATCAGAAACAAATTAGATGCAGAAAGCTAACTACAACTCTACAGTTGCTCCCAAAATCCACTGCCTCAAATTTGGGATGATTCGTTGTCTATTCAGGTATTCCACCCCTGTAAGGTATATTAAGTTGATTGTGGAGATTTAATCTGCTGCTCCTGAGGCTTCTGGGAGAGATTTCCCTTTCTCTTCTTTTTTTCGCACAGCTCCTGGGGTTCAGCTTTGGATTTGGTCACGCCTCTGCATGTAGGTCACCCTCTGGCATCTGTTCTTCACCCAGACAGGACCTGGTTAAAGGAGCAGCTGATTCGGGGGCTCTGGCTCACTCAGACTGGGGGGAGGGAGGGGTAAGGAGTGCTGGGTGAGCCTGTGGCAGCAGATCCTGGTGTAACATTGCAACAGCCTGAGGTGCACCGTGTGTCCTCTGGGGGCAGTTGTCCCTGGGTCATGGGACCCTGGCAGTGGTGGGCTGCACAGGTTCCCCAGAGGGGAGGTGTGGATAGTGACCTGTGCTTGCACACAGGCCTCTTGGTGGCTGCAGCAGGAGCCTTAGCATTTCATGCCCGTCGCTGGTGTCCATGCTGATAGCCATGGCTTGCGCACGTCTGTGGAGCTCGTTTAGGAGGTGCTCTGAATCCCCTCTCCTTGCGCACCCCAGAATAATGGTCTCCTGCCCCTTAGGCAGCTCCAAACATTTTCCCGGACTCCCTCCCGGCTAGCTGTGGCACACTAGCCCCCATCAGGCTGTGTTCATGCAGCCAACCCCAGTCCTCTCCCTGGGTCTGACCTCTGAGGAAGCCCGAGCCTCAGCTCCCAGCCCCCACCTACACTGGCTGGTGAGCAGACCTGATATTTTATTGATACAAGAAAGATTCAAAGATCTGGGCAGATGCAGTGGCTATTTCTTCTTCTATGTCTTTCCAATTTTGGGCTCATTCCTTTAAAATATCACCATAGTGTGATAATTTCCCTTCAACTCTACTTAACTTGATAAAGATGGTATTTATGCATTAAAAGATATTTCCTAATTAGTTGAAATCATAACAATAGTATGCAGCTTCTAAGCATTTTAAAATGCTTGTCCTTCAGATAAGCTTTGAATCATTGAAACTAAAGGCTATAAGCCATGCAGATGTAAAATAAAAGATAAATTTCCTATGTAGACATTTATACCATATGAAAGCCATGCAAATGCTTTCAGAAAAAAAAAAAGCTTGCTTTTTTTTCCCTCAAATGAAGCCCTTTCCTCAGAGCACAATTTCAAAGTTCAGATTTACATATTTTTGACTGAAAAAATAATTTACATGTCACAAGACAAGTGACTACACAATGTGAAGATTTTAGGACACTGACACCACAGGTACCAGGCCATTGAAAAAAGAGACTCAGATAGCTGAGATTCTTGTTGAACTCGATTTATTATACACTTAGTAGAAACACCACCCAAATCCTTCAATTCTAAATATCCTGAGTATGGAATGGATTCAGTGGTGTTTAGATATTAAACTTGACCTCAGAAATAATGCAGTTAGATGAAGATTGTGTGGGGAAAAAATATATGATAGGGAATATGTCAATATAGAAAAGTTTCCACTTGGAAAAAAATTCATCTAAAAGAAGCACTGATTTTCCCACCGATTCTGTCAACAAAGAAGGAATCAAGAGAGTAAGAAGGAAAATGGTTTTCCCTGCCTTGCATTTGTGGGAGTATAGAGATTTAAAGTTTGTTATATCAATGACCTTGCTATAGAGATTAAAATGATGACATTTGAAGATAAATATGCCAAAATTAGATCCTATTCATCAAACTCAGAAGTTTAGAATCATAAAATGGAAAATTTTTACTAGCTATTCATTTGGTAACATTTGCACAAAATAATATATTGTCACAGATTGTCAGAGAAGTGACACTCTGCCATGTAGTCTTTGATTCAAGTTTGTAAGAGTAACATGAACAAAGATCAGACTTCATAGGGAGGAAAAAAAGAGACAAGACACAGGATCATAGAACCCACGGAATTTTGGAAGTAGAAGTAAAAAACTATCTGATCCTTTTCCTCTATCTTTCTGGAAAAACAACTAGAACAAGTAATAATAAGACCTTAGTCAAGGGCACAGTCAGTATGTGGCTGATTACAATCCTCTCAAACAATATATTATATAAATAAAGAAAATGTGATGTGATATGTAGCCAAAAAAAAGCATATTAAATATAAAATTACTCTTCCTATGTCTGTGTTTATATATAAAGAACTTAGGCAGAACTTAAAAGGATAAAAGTACTACTTTTACCATGTTTAAAGTTTTAAAGATGTATTTAAACTAGTATTTTCACTGTTCTTCAACTTTTTCTTTTTATAATCATTTTGAAAGATGCATCCTTGTACCATCCTAAATAAAATTATAAGTCTTTTGAAATATTTCATTTTTAAAAAATAGTTTATACACTTTTAATTTGCAATTTAGTAAGATTTTGCTATTCAGCGTATACATTCCAAACTCAAGAAGTGTTGTTACCATATTTGTACATTTACTATTACATGTACCATACTAGTATATACGTGCATACAGTTACATATTAGTGATTTGGAGCATGCTCTAAAATTTACAACATCAAATGCTGACAGCTCTTTCCCTTTTTTCTAGTATGTATATTATGAAATATGAATACATATTAATTTCTCCACCATATATCTGTATTTTAAAGAAATCAATGCCTTGCTATTTTAAGACACTGTCAAAATGTTGCATTATCTAAAAAACATAGTCATAAGACTCAGAAATGTCAAGTATGCCTTTGGGTTTCTTAAGAGGACACTGCAATTTTCCATTTGTTTTGAAAATAAATCAAGCAGCCACAGCATCCTCCAAGTAACACTATTAATTACTTCTGCTAATTACCTCTGAGCTGAATGAACACTTTGTGGGGAAGAAGCAAAGTGGTCTCCTATGTGGTTTGCTTTGAGGGACATCACACGATCTCACCCCATCAGCCTGCCTCTAACTTTTCCCCTCCCTGGGGCTGGACTCTGACCTTCCTACAATAGCAAACCCTGTCAGAAGTTTGTGCTGAGCTCAACTCTCTGTTCTGGTCCTTCTGCAACACTGTCCTCTCCCAGAATTGGTCTTCTAGCAGAAATGAGGGGAGAAAGAGATGTCTAATGTAAAAGAAACTCCTGTGCCAAAGTTAATTTACTTCCTAGTTTGGGCGACGTTAGTTCTGTCTTTGTTGATGGGATTTATTATTCGGGAGACACTCTAACACCCAAACTGATAGTGATTCATCATCACACTCATCATTGCTCAAGCTCAGGAAAAAAACTACCTCTGGAAAAAATAAGAAAGCTTTTTGTTAAACGATCTTCAAAATGTTCCTTTTGAAAAGAATGAATATAGACCCTTAATAACTCCCTGTCATAATCACCATAAAGACCTGCAGGTCATTTTCACTTAGAGGTAAATGGAACAGAAATAATGGTCTAACATCATCTGGGTGTCTATCTGGACACCAATAAACAGAGGAGGGCAAGGCTCAAGCCGCCGTAAGCATGCAACAAACAGGCTTTGTATATATGAAATCCCATTTCCAAATTTTTTATGGCTTTAGTTTCAAAGTGTTTGTTTTCTAGGAAAATGAATCTCCAATTCGTTCTTAAAACATATGTTAATATTTTCTACTTTTGCTGCCTCCTGTAGGTTTTTTTTAGAAAAGAAAATGTATGTAGAATTTGGTACTTGGAAAGGATTTCACACAAACCTTTGCTAAGGCTATGTTGGCAATCTGCCAAAATGAGATAAATACCTGCGTCATCAAGCAAACTTGCCTCCACCTTTTAATTTTTGTTCTTTTAAAGAATGGATTCATTAAAATGAGATCTTGTGGTTTAGCAAGAAAAATGTGAGCTTTGGGGACTGACAAATATTGACTGAACTTCTGACTCAGTTGATGATCAACGGTGAGAATTCAGACTGGTTTTCTGATTTGTTAGAAGAGAGCCATTTTAACTACTTTCATAGGGCACCTAAGTGGATAAAGTTAATTACTGAACATAAAATTTCTGCTACAATGCCTGACACATAGTGGGCAATTAAAAATTGGTGGTTCCTTTTCCACTTCAGTTTTGACTAGACCTATAGAAAATAATATTTTTAGCTCTTCATTACACACTGTGTGCCTTATTATAATGCTAGTAGAGTTTAGATTCATGGATCAATCACTGAATTATTCTGCTTAAACTAAGTACCAAGGTCAAAGTTGGGGCTAGTGTAGTCCTTCTAGAGATGGCTATTTGGAATATATAATACAAGATGGCTACTCAATCAGAGCAGTGCACTGGAGGAAGTAAGAGTGCTGCTGGAATCTGGGTGCAGAGTGCCTGAGTTCTAATCCCAGCCATGCGATCCTGGTGAGATTACTCAACTCCCCAAGCCTCAGTTTTGTCATCTAAAAAATGGTGATGAAGGTCAAAGGAAGATGTTCAATTGAGCTATACCTGTGGTTGCTGGAAGGTGGAAGCATTTGAGTATAAGGGCAGATAGGGGGACAAACACAGTGGAGTCTATTACAGCAAAGGATGCATAGCAGCATGGTTGCATCTTTTAAAAACGCATAATGCTGATGACAGAAATTAAGAAACAGAATGAAATATATAACACAACATCATTTAGTTATTTAAAGTATATGCATACACATAGCAATACATGTTTTGCAAGAATATATGCACATGAAATGTTTCACATGATGATGGTTGCATGAGAAGTTGAGTCAGAGGACAGCATATAGTAGAAACAGCAAATGCTAATTCTGTAGCACAGAGCATAAAAAATATAAAGGAAAGAGTAAGGATGTGTTGTAATCATCTCTTCAAGCTTTTCGGGTAAGAAAAACTAGTAATCTAAAACAGGGCTACAAACAATGGACTTTTAAAACTTCACCAGAACATCATATTTATGATTTACTATACTGTTAATTTTCTACTGCTACATTAGCCATTTCAGAAAAAAAATGAGAATAGGAAAGAGCATGAGAGGAAATAAAGCAAATTTAGAATAAGTTAATTGACTAAAAATATTGAAAAACTCTTTTTCAGTTTGGTTGATCCTAAATTAATCATGTGTATGCTTTTAAATCTGGCTAGAAAAAAAATCATAAAGGCTAATTACAATGCTTAAGGATTTACAAAGATTTTAATCTCCATGTCTTTTGTAAAGTCTGCAATTAGCATATTTTCAAAGAATAGACTGTACAACAGGTAATATTATCATGACTCTTTTTATATAATTAAATATCTATCTTAAAATTGAAGTCTCATATAATGAAGAAAAATTCTAATATTCAAATTCTAAGCTAAGGCTTTACATCTTTAAAATAAGTATTTTAAAGTTTATTAATAAAATCAAGTCAATATTCATAACAACATTATTTATTCTCTTAAATTTAGATTTCTAATAAACCCATTTTTGTACTAAGCACTTATTTAGAAGATGAAAGACCAATACACCTTGATTTTCCAAAAGAAATAAACACTTTTAAACTGTTCGTCAACTAATGAAACTACCAGTTTAATTAATTTTCCCATTCTCAAGAATATAAAATGATCTAATTTATAATTAGTGTTATTATGACAAGCGCCTAATAAACATAATGATTTGACATTATGGCTGAATTTTCACTGGAAACAGTGGAAAGTTTTATGATTTGAGGCTTTTCTAATCCCGAGGCATATTGAAAAATCCAACTGTAATAAAAAATCATCCTGATCATTGATGTTTTCTAATTATAACTAGGTACTAAACATTATAAATATAAATAAATAGTTATTGACACCTATCAAAAGGAGTAAATCCTTATTGATTTTATTTTTATGCTTTCTTACTGCTTGCTTATGAATTATTTACATATTCATATATAATATAAACATGATAAACTAAAATATGTACTATAAGGCTGCACAGTTAATATAAATCAAACTAGTTTCTCATTAATACTACCTAAATACACTGAAACAGTAATAAGAAGAGTCCTGATTTGAGGATAATGTGCTTTTTGAATGTTTTTCATTTTCAGTGCCTGAACAAATCCTTCATTTTCAATAGCTCATTATATTATCTTAAAATGGAAAACCTAACTCCATAGAATAGAACCACCAGAATGCAAACCTACATCCACAAACCCTTCCCCCACCCATATAGATTATAGCAGGTAAATCTTCTGTAATGTCTCATTTTCAGAAAGGACTGTAAAGCAGATTTTTCTTATCATGTCCTTGGAACTACACAATATGTTCCCAAGAAATTAGAAGTGGAACAGCTAATCCAATATCCTGCCCCTTGCAGGGGCCACAGCTGATGCTTCCAGGGAGACTGGCAACCACAAAGATATTCCCCTCAGCTTCCTAGGTAGATGAGTCAGCCAGAAAGTTCTATTTGCCCCCCTTAGAACCTGAGAAGATTCATTTGAATATAGAAACATGACATTCAAATACCTAAGGTCAATCATAAATTTTGTAGCAGCTGAAGAAAAGCCTATCGTGACAAGACAGTAATCAAACTAGTTACTCAGAATATATTTCCCCATCCTCAAACAAGTATCTCCTTCAGATGCCACGCAAAGGATCTCTTAAGACATTTGTAGATTTGCAGTTCTAGTCAATGGTATATATGCTTTTAATTTTTTCTTCAAATATTTTCCCATTCTGGGTTTGGACTCAAAACGATTTGATCATTATCTATATAATCAATAAATATTATTCTCAAACAAACTAGGAATTAAAATATTTGTTTGCAATGATTCATTTGCTCCCTTATTCATTTCCGCCTCCACTTTGCATCTCCTAAATCAAGCGTCCTCAGGGTGTTCCCTGGCTTCTCGGGGTCTCCCACCAATACCCGTCCCGCCCAGGATCTCACATGAGAGCAGACCACTCAAACATCCCAACGCGCTGTCTCCAAATTTGTCTTCCTACTGTCCTCCTCTCCCTCCATTTCCTCAGAGTATAAAGAGTGATCGGCTCATTCATCTAATAAATTGTCTTAAACTAAGTTTTCAATTAATTTTCTCTATCAAAATCAGAGCTGTCTAAAAGGCATTGTGGCATTCTGGAATGGGTCCTGGAACAGAAGAAGGAAATCAGTGGGAAACCAGATGAAATCTGAATAAATCTGGGAGTTCAGTTAACAGTAATGCGCCAATGCTGGCTTCTCAGTTTTGATAAACCTACATGATAATGTAATACATTAAGAGGGAAAGGGCGGAATAGATGAGGGGTCTATATAAACTCTGTATTAGCTTTGCAACTTCTCTGTAAAATAAACTAGTGCAAAATAAGTGGTTGATTTCAAAAAACAAGTATTGCATTTTAAAATGAGACTTCAATTTATTAACACAAAGAGTGAGGAAGTTGGAAATTTCAGGTACAGTGATGGTTCTGCAGACAGAAGTTTAAGATGAAACTTCAGTCACTCCTCGCTTTACCTTGTAGAGGCAGCTGCCTCCCTCTGCCTTTGCATAAAAGTTGGCTGTGAAGGAAATTGCATTCATTTGCATGACATCTGGTCAGCCACCAACATCATCTCAGATTTACTTTTCAGGAAGATGAACTGTGTTGTGTCACGGAGCGTGGCCTTTAGGAAGGCGAGGGAGGACTCCGAGTGAACAGAGTAGGAATACCAGACAAGAGCTGTACTAGACTAATGAAAGCAAAGAGAAGATGAAATGACGAATCAAGAGATAGTAAGAAACTACACAAGATGTGGTGAGAGAGAGGGAAGAGTCTAAAATGACTCTGGATTGCTTTATGCTCAGGTCACTGAGTAAATGACAGAAAAACTGACTGAAATAGAAATTACAAAAGAAAGAGCCATATAGATAGAGGGCAAAGGTGATAGCATGTACATGTTTATAAGTTTGCAGAAATTTTAAGTAGAGATAAAAAGATAAGAAGCTCAGAAGAAGGGTCTGAGCTGCATATGAAGATTTGAAAATCATCAGCCTTAAAGTGGTGTGGATGAATTTATTGAAGATTATTCAAATAGTTATTGGGATGATGTAAACAGAATGCATATTTAGGATAGAAAAAAGTCAGGTGGAAGCCTTAGACATGCACAGCCCAGCAATAATTACCAAGTTATTTATTAGGAGATTCATAGCCTTATGATATGGAATTTATACCAAAAAAAGGTAGCTTGTAGGGAAAACCTGATTGTTAAAAACCAATTTTGCCTCATGTCAATGTTTGTATCGTGTTTCATTATTCGTTCCTAAGAAATACCACAATTGATAAAGAAAAGCAAATATATAGCTAAATACAGATAGAAATGATATACATGCAATAATTATTTCCACAGACACATGTATATTTCTGTACAGTCATAATGTCAGGAAATTAGCATAGAGAGTTTTAATATTAAAAGATCAGTGAGTCTTGTGACCAACTATATATAGTTACATCTAGGTTCAAAAGAAGTTGGTAAAGCCCTAGGATGATGACAAATTCTGCAAGAATAATTTTACAATTATTCTACTTAAATAATTTTCTCCCTAGAAGAATTTTCAGTTCAGTTTGATTGTTGGTCTACATTTGGTATAATTTTCCCCTTGTTTAGGTTTCTTTTTGAAAAGAGATATATTTCACAGAAGGATAAGGCATTAGTAGCTGCACTTAGCAGTGATTTCATGTTGCACTGGTTGTAAAATTGAACTAAAAGTCAAAAACATGATATGCTGTTCCCTTTGGAATAGTATTTCACCTTGATGTGAATTTCACATTGGGAAAATGGAAATAATGATTATGTTGCACTTGGAAATCTACGTATAAAAAACCAAAAATGTCACAGAAGGATATATATTTATAAAATTTTAACTTTTAAGAACTTCCACCTACAGAAAAAAAATATATTGGCTCCATCTATATTTATTAAAAACTATTTATCCCTTTTAACTTTAACGTTGAAAAATAAGTTATATCAAATCTCGCGAAAGGTAAGCCTACAAAATCTATCCCATGCCAACAAATACCTTAGTCACAGGTAATTATTCAGTAGCTATATTGAAATTATAGGAAACTGATGTTTCTAAGAATATATTGGGAAAGTGAGACTTCTGAAGCTCTGAAAAATCATTTCCCAAGAGAATAAGAAGACAAGTAACAAGTCACAAACTGGGAGAAAATATTTGCAAAAGACGATTCTGATAAAAGGACTGTTATCCAAAATACACAAAGAACTCTTAAAATTAATGATAAAATAAACAACTTGACTATTAAAATAGGCCAAAGGTTTTAACCAACACCGCACCAAAGAAGATACACAGATGGCAAATAAGCATATGAAATGATGTTCCACATCACATGTCATCTGAGAAATGCAAATTAAAACAACAGGATACCACTGCACACCTATTCTAATATCTGGCCAAAATCCAGAACACTGACAACAAATACAGGCAAGAATGTGGAGCACCGGGAACTCTCATTCATTGCTGGTGGGAATGCAAAATGATGCAGCGTTTTGGAAGATAATTTGTTTGTTTGTTTGTTTTTTTACAAAACTGAACATACTAGGAGCACTTGGGCTCCTTGGTATTTATCCAGAGGAGTTAAAAACATACCCACACAAAAACCTGCACATGAATGTTTATATCAACTTTCTTTATAACTGTCAAGACTTGGAAGCGACCATGATGTCCTTCAGTAGATGCATAAATACATTCAAACAATGAAATATTATTCAGTACTAAAAACAAATGAGCTATCAAGCCACAAGAAGACATGGAGGAACATTAATGCATATTACTAAGTGAAAGAATCCAATTGGATACTGTATGATTCCAAGTATACGACATTCTGCAAAAGACAGAACTATGGAGACAGTAAAAAGATCAGTGGCTACCAGGAATTGGGTGGGTGAGGGATGAATAGGCAGAGTACAGAAAAAGTTTAGGGCAGTGAAAATACTGTGTGATACCATAATAATGGATACAGGTCATTATGCGTTTGTCCAAACCCATAGAATGCACAACACCAGGAGTGAAACCTAGGTGAACTATGGACTCTGGATGATTATGTTGTATCAGTGTAGGTTTTTCAATCGTCATTTGTAACAAAGGTACCACTCTGGTGGGGGATGTTGATAATAGAGGAGGCTGTGCATATGTAGGGCAGGGGGTATATGGGAAATCTCTGTATGTTTCTCTCAATTTTGCTGTGAACCTAAAACCACTCTTAAAAAATAAAGTCTTTAAAAAAATTGTGATAATAGGGATAAAATTTGCCTCTTCTGTCTTTAAGTTGCACTATTTCTGTGAATAAAGGTGTCTTAACTTGTATATCTTTCTATTTTAGTTTTCAATTGCCTTGTGATACCAAGCATTTTGCTTTGATTAACTAAAGACGGATCTTGAAGAAAGAATATGGATCTTTTTAGGTGATTTTGTGAAAAAGAATATTCTACATGGAAGATTGTGACAATTTATTACACTGTAGAAATAAAACATGGCTAGTCTATGGTGAATAATCAATAATAAAAGGTATATATCCTATAACTATTACAACTCTAGTACAAAGAATATAGAATGACTGTTGTCTACATGGACTGACAAATCTGGATAGGCTTTGTGGGACTGGATTAGAAAAATGCTGGGGATGACTTTAAAATGATGATATTCCTTTTTGTGTTGTATCACTTGATGAAACAAAAGTTATGACATAAATCACAGCAAGATCCTTTTTAACCCATCTCCTAGAGAAATGAAAATAATTTTTTAAAAAATGGGACCTATTGAAACTTAAAAGCTTTGCACAGCAAAGGAAACCATAAACAAGATGAAAAGACAACCCTCAGAATGGGAGAAAATATTTGCAAATGAAGCAACTGACAAAGGATTAATCTCCAAAATATACAAGCAGCTCATGCAGCTCAATATCCAAAAAGCAAACAACACAATCCAAAAATGGGCAGAAGACCTAAATAGACATTTCTTCAAAGAAGGTATACAGATAGACAACAAACACATGAAAGGATGCTCAACATCACTAATCATTAGAGAAATGCAAATCAAAACTACAATGAGGTATCACCTCACATGGGTCAGAATGGCCATCATCAAAAAATCTACAAACAATAAATGCTGGAGAGGGTGTGGAGAAAAGGGAACCCTCTTGTGCTATTGGTGGAAATGTAAATTGATATAGCCAGTATGGAGAATAGTATGGAGGTTCCTTAAAAAACTAAAACTAGAACTACCATACGACACAGCAATCCCACTACTGGGCATATACCCTTAGAAAACCATAATTCAAAAAGAGACATGTACCACAATGTTCACTGTAGCACTATTTACAATAGCCAGGTCATGGAAGCAACATAAATGTCCATCAACAGATGAATGGATAAAGAAGATGTGGCACATATATACAATGGAATATTACTCAGCCATAAAAAGAAACGAAATTGAGTTATTTGTAGTGAGGTGGATGGACCCAGAGACTGTCATACAGAGTGAAGTAAGTCAGAAAGAGAAAAACAAATACCATATGCTAACGCATATATATGGAATCTAAAAAAAAAAAAAAAAAAAAACAACGGTTCTGAAGGACCTAGGGGAAGGACAGGAATAAAGATGCAGATGTAGAGAATGGAGTTGAGGACACGGGGAGGGGGAAGGCTAAGCTGGGATAATGTGAGAGAGTGGCATTGACATATATACACTACCAAATGTAAAACCGATAGCTAGTGGGAAGCAGCCGCATAGCACAGGGAGATCAGCTTGGTGCTTTGTGACCACCTAGAGGGGTGGGATAGGGAGGGTGGGAGGGAGACACAAGAGGGAGGGGATATGGGGATATACGTATGCATATAGCTGATTCACTTCAGAAACTAACACAACACTGTAAAGCAATTATACTCCAATAAAGATGTTAAAAAAAATACACAGTAATGAGATAAATAGTGGTGTTATAGCCAGGATTATTGGACTGGACAGGGATAGGCAGAGTGCAAATTAGACTTCCGCAAAACTTTTGGACAAACCTGCGTTCCAATATTAACTCTGTATCTTGTCAGTTTTATGAACTAAGTGAATCAATTTCTACACCTTAAAAATACAGCTTTGAGTCAAGTCAACTTTGAGATGGCTAAGAGAAATAACTTTATAAGTACTAAATATATGTATGTGCTTTGTACTGGCTAAACAAACAGAATCAACCAAGAAGGTTGATGAGTAAAATCCAAGTAATTGCCAATGTGACTATATCTCATATGCAAAATAAAATACAATATCTTCAATTTAAAAAAATGAATGCCTACACAATGATGCAGATCTATTGAAATTAACACTAATTTCACATTATGTATTATTACATATTATACAATTTCATATTATGAACTCAATTTGTAAAATTGGAGGTAAAAAAAATTGGAGACAAATTTAAACACAGATGGTTATCACTTTCCTGAAATTAGCTGGTTTATTACTTACAATGTAAGTGCTTAGTAAGTTCCATTAATAATATCTTTTTTTTCTGAATTAAACATATTTACAAGTAGCATATAAGAGTTTCAACAAAACAGGCCATTGCTTATGCTATGGTATTTTATTGCTTTCTTCAATCAGAATGACAAAGATTTAATAATAAAAACTCACTGTACAAAAATTTGAGGGAAATGCTATTTGTGTAAATGCAAATTGGCAAAAAGTTTCTCATGTGAAGTTTGACAGAAAGTATCAAAATATAAATTGTGCATAGAATTTGACACAGCAATCTCATTTCTAGGAATTTACACTGATATAATGACATATGTATAAAACATGTCCACACAGGAATGTTCATCACAGTATTATCTTCAATAGTGAAAAAGGGGAAACAATCCAAACTTTAATTGTGCATTGATTACATAAATCATGAAATAATTTGCAGACACTAGCTACTGTGCTCAAGAAATCTATTTATTGATATGAAAAGATTAAAGTTTGATATTAATAGGATCTCCTATTTCACATTATAAATATGATTAAATTTATTTGTAAAGCATTATGCAATTTTATATAATTTCAGATAGATCAATTCTTATGACAATTCCATGAGCCATTTTTGTCTCCTTTTAAACAAAAGATTCAGAAGTTAATCTCTATCAGAATGACACAGGTAAAAGTTATTTGATCCAATAAATCACTAATATTAACAAATTTCACATGGACAGTTAGTGGCTTCATATCTTTAGGTCTAACTGGAAATAAATGATAGCACCTCACTAAATTCAGTGAACAAAGTAGATAACGGGCAACTAAAACATACAGGACTGACTGATCCCATTAGTGTGAGCACAAAATCCAGTTACCTAGTCTGTTTTTCCCTTTGGATATATGTCAGCTTCATGAAGAACATACATTATTATATTTTTAATTTTGCTTCTCAAGGCCGTTACCCTGAGATTAACCAGGTCTCCTGCTTATCAAAGCAACATTTTGACTGTTTCTGATTCTCAATGTCTATTTCTGAAAAGGGTAAAATGTGGAAATATGTTTTAATTTATCTGCTGGCTATAGTTAAGGGGAAAAAAAGTATCTATGCAAACTGCAGCTTACATAAGAAAAATAAAACTGTGTTTCCACCTGTTACTCTGATTTGAAGAAAACATTTCTGAGGAATTAAAGTATTTAAGCAATTAATGGACTCTATAAAGCAGAGATGTTTCTCAAATGAGGTGTGTCGTGCAATTAATGTAAAACTGTAGTCAAATCTTTGTGCTATAATCTTGCTGCCTGAGGCCATAATACAAATGAGGAAAGGAGGTCAGCAGAGACAGGAAACAGTACAAAAATTGAATCTTGCCCCAAACTCCAAAAATCTGCATATTCAGGATAGACGTTCTTTGCCTTTTCCACATTATGAACAGGACTAGGTATAGGAGCTTGTTTATTCAAGCAGAGTTATTCTAACTCAGTGATAAATTCCATCTTGCAGATACATTCATGGTAAGTTAAAGCCATGTTTCCATGAAAGTCTCCCTAGCTGTTGAGGGAGAAATAAAACTGTTCAAGTTGTTTATTCTATTCTATTGAATTTTACATCTAATGCTATTAATATTACATGTCAACCAATTCTGTTGTTATGTATCAAGCGGTTTGCTAAGTTCTGAGAAGAAATTCAAAGCTGAATGAAACCCGAACTTCATGGGTAAAAAAACGTCTAGAAGGAGAGACAATGGAAGTTCACAAATTAGTAAGTGATTACATATTTTGTAGAGTCTATGAAAGTTCAGAGCAACAAGATCACTCCCAGCTCTGTGGATCAGAGACAGGAATGTGTGTAAGCCAAACTTTGATTCATGGGCAGAATTTAGAAAATTAAAGATGGTGCAGTTTGAGCAATTCCAGAGGGAGGTTAAAGTATGGACAAAGGTACAAAATGAATAAATTAAAGTGGGAAAAAATAGTTTTCCTAAAGTACAATCTACTTTGAGACAATAAGCTTTGGAAGAAAATCTAGAAAATCAGACTGAAACCAGATTGTGGAAGATGTTGAAAGTCATCCAAAGAGGTTTACACATAGTTTAGGAAGTAGCAGAGAGACGTATAAGGTCTTAGGACAGAAAATAATGAGATCATATCTGTTTTCAGTAAGACTCTTCTAAGATATATAGGATGTGTTGGAAAGAATCTGGAGATAGCATCACAGTCAGTGAAGACAGATGTGTTAGTTTAGTTCATTACTTGGGTCATGTTGGCAGACGAGAGCTATACATAAATGTGAGTGATGACTAAATGAGATCTGATAATATATTATCTTCATGTGATGTAACATTAATAATAACTATAAAGTTTACATCTGAGATACTGAGAGTATAGTATAGGAATAAGCAAAAATTGAAGATCAATGATAGAAGATGGTAAGTGAGGAATTCATTTTTGACACATTGAATTTGATGAGCTGAGGGATAACCAGAAAGGAGGTATGTAACAACTGGCAATTTGGCTTTGAGATTTATTTTGGTAATTAATTGGGTGATTATAATATAGCAGATTGTATTGATTCCTATATACATAGTAATAGCTAATACTTATAGTGGACGTATACGTTTGGCCATACCACGAAGGTCACTTAAAGTAGAGCACATGTAGCCCTGGGTAAATAGGGGTTCCGCATTCTTGTTTAATCTGGCTGCGTGTAGCAGTGCAAACTTGACACAATTTACTTTCTTCCTTGCTCCTGGATCAAAAAGCTACAGGTGATCTGATAAAACATTTATTATTTTAAATAAATGTGGATGTGTTTAAACTGATTTTTTTAGCTTTATTGAGTTATACTAGACAAATAGGAATTGTATACATTTAAAATGTACAACTTCATGTTTTGATATAGGTATACATTGTGAAATGATCACCACAATTAAGCTAATTAACGTAGCCAGCATCACAGTTACCTTTTTCTTTCTTTGTGTGTCTGTGTGGTGAGAACATTTAAAGTCTACCTTCTCAGCAAGTTGTAAGAACACTTTACGGACTATAGTCACCATGCTGTACGTGAGCTCGCCAGAACAAATTCATCTTACATAACTGAAACTTTGTACCTTTTGATCAAAATCTCCCCATTTACCCCTGGTGTCCACCCCTGGCAACCACCATTCTACTCACTGCTTCTATGAGTTTGACTATTTCAGATTCCATATATAAATGAAATCAGATAGTATTTGTCTTTCTGTGTCTGACTTATTCACTTAGCTCAATGCCATCAAGGTTCATCTATACTGTCACAAATCCAGGATTTCCTTCTTTGTTAAATAAATATACTGGAATATCATTCAGCCATATATATTTTTTTCACATATATATATATATATATATATCAATCATCCATCAACAGACATAACAGACATTTAGGTTGTTTCCATAGCTTGGTTATTGTCACTAATGCTGCAATGAACATCAGAGTGCAGATGTCTCTCTGAGATCAAGATTTCATGCCCTTTGGATATATATCTGGGTTAAATGATAGTTGTATTTTTAGTTTTTTGAGGAAACTCCATACAGTTTTTCATAGTGCCTGTACCAGTTTATATATCCATCAACAGTGTACAAGGGTTCCCTTTTCTCCACATCCTCAACACCTGTTATCTTTTGTTTTTGATAATAGCCATCCTAACAGGTGTGACATGATAGCTCACTGTGGTTCTGATTTTCATTTTCCTGTTCATTAGTGATGTTGAGCACCCTTTCATGTACCTGTTGACCACTTATATGTCTTCTTTTGAGAAATGTCAATTCATGTCCTTTGCCCATGTTTTAGATCAGGTTACTTTATCTGTTATTGAGTTGTATGAGTATGTATGTATGTATGTATTTATGCTGCGCCACATGATATGTGGTATCTTAGTTCCCCAACCAGGGATCAAACCCATGCCCCCTGCAGTGGAAGTGTGGAGTCTTAATCACTGGACCGCCAGGGAAGTCCCTGTATGAGTTTTTGATATATTTTGGATATTAACCCCTTATTAGATATATGATTTGTAAATATTTTCTCCTATCCTGTAGGTTGCCTTTTAGTTCTGTTCATTGTTTCCTTTGATGTCCAGAAGCTTTTTAGTTTTACGCAATCCCATTTGTCTATTTTTGCTTTTGTTGCCTGTGCTTTTGGTGTCATATCCAAGAAATCATTGCCAATACCAATGTTAAGAAGCTTTTCTTTTTGTTTTTCTAGTAGTTTTATAGTTTCGGGTCTTGTGTCTAAGTCTTTAATCCATCGAGTTGATACTTGTATATCTGGTGTGAGATAATGGTCCAATTTTATTCTTTTGTATGTTAATATATACTGTTCAAAAAATCAGGCATACTTAAATACCTAATAAGTGGCATAGTAAAAGTAGCTATGAAAAATTGTTACAGGTGCTTGATAAATACCTGAAATCATTAAACTGATAGGTTAATCATTAAATTCCATGAAATCATTACATTCATAGGCTCAAAAATTACAATGATATAGGAAAAAATGAAAATAATAATGAAAAATATTAACTATTTTAGACTTTAAAAAATGGATATAAAATTGTTTCTAATTTTTGTTAAAAAATGACAGACTGAAAATATATTTATTGCTTCTCCCTCAAGAGACCATTTGAAATAATATTAAAAGAATAAATATTGCATATATCCACAATAACAAAGATATTTGGAGAAGGGTCTTGAGTAAAAAATACATATATTTTTTAATTTGGGAAACTTATATGTTGCAAAAAAAAATGATCATGCATCAGGGCAGATGAAGCAGAATCTTAGACTAAAGGTTCACAGTGGGGGAAAAAGACCAAATATAGAAATAGAAATATAAAATATTTATAAAAATATAAATCTCAAGATGTTCACAATATACTTGGTAAATGAAAGTCCAGAAAAAAAAAAAAGAAAAAAAAACTTTAAAAGAAGAAATTATTGGAAAATAATGAAAGAAAAACTTCCAGATCTGAAGAACATAAGCTCCACACTGAAATGATTAATCATGTGTCCAGCTTATTCGATGAATGAAACTACTAAGTAACACTACTAAGAAACACTAAGTAACAGCATCAAACTACTTCATGAATCCAGCAATAAAAATATAAAGAAATGAGAATTATATGGTATCAGTCATCAGCAACATTTGATGGAAGCAGACTATGTAGCAATACTATCAAAATTACAGGGGAAAATGTTTTTCAGCCTAAATTCTATCCCAACCAAACTATCAATCGTATATTCATAGGCAAAAACAAACAAACAAACAACCTACATCTAAACTCCCACTTTATATAAAAATGCACTCTAAATTGATCATAGAATTAAATGTAAAACATAAAAGTCTAAACTGTTTAGAATATAATAGGAGAAAATGTTTGAAACCTAGGACTTGGGGAAAAATTCTTAAAAACAATGCCAAAAGCACATCCATAAAAGAAAAACATTAATAAATTGGACTCCACTAAAATCAAAAACTTTTGCTCTGTGAAAGACCCTAGTAAGAGGCTGAAATATTATTAGGAAATAATATCTGGAAGCTACATATTTGACAAAGGACTTATATCTGATATACATAATTCTCAAAATTCAACAGTTTTTAAAAAATAAATAGTGGTCAAATTAGGAAATGGGCAAGACACATGCAGAGGTACTTCATTGAAGAGGATATACAGATTGTAACTAAGCACATGAAAGGATGCTCAACACTACTAGCTGTTAGAGAATTAAAATTAAGACCATGATGACTTAGCACTACATACCTATTAGAACAGATAAAACAAAAAACAGTGACAATGAAAGCAAGTGAGGATGCAAAAATACTAGATAGCTCATACATTGCAAGTGAAAAATAAAATATTTCTCTGGAAATATTTTGCCTATTTCTTTTAAAAATATGTATGTATGTATATACATATATATGTAAATGTATATATCTGTACACATATACATACACATGCACTTACCATATGACCCAGCAGTTGCAATCCTCAGCATTTATTCCAAATAAATGAAAGCTTATGTCCACACAAAAACCTGCACACAAATGTTTGTAACAGTTCTATTTATAATAGACCAACAATTCTAAACAATCAGTATGTCCCTCAATAGGTGAATGGTTAAGCAAACAGTGGCACATCCATACTATGGAATACTACTCATCAATAAAAAGGAACACATAACAGAAGAACGTGGGTGGGTCTCAAGGACATTTTCTATGTGAAAACAGCCAGACATCACAGGTCACATGTTGTATGATTTCATATATGTATGATAATGTAACATTATCAAAAGACAAAAAAGAGAGATGAAAACAGATTGCTAATCCCCAGGGATTAGAGATGATGCTCCCTGTAATGGGGAAGCATGAGGGAGGTCATTGAGGTTCTGTGTCTTGATGGCAATGGTCATTACATGAATCTACATGTGATAAATGACAGAACTAAACACACGTGTACCAATGTCAATTTGCTGGCTCTGACATTGTGTTATAATTATGTAAGATGCAAGCAGTGGGGAAGACTGAGTGAAGGGTATATGGGACCTCTCTGTCCTACCTTTATAATATCCTGTGAATCTATCATTGTGTCAGAATAAAAAACTTTTTCAAAAGTAAAATAAAACATACTGTATGGTTTAAAATATAACTCAAAATTATATCATTAATCGTGTGGAAAGAGTGAACTACTTTAACATATGGCTCTCTGAACACACTGTGGTTATAAAAAGATGGACTTCCTGTATATATAGCATTATCTTTGAGTCTGCATGCCCTTTGCTAATCTAGGCTCTATTTTAAAACAGAGAACTGCTCATCAGAAGTGTAGTAGAAGACATATTTAGATTTAGAGACATCTGAGCTTCAATCCAAGATCCAGCCGTTATTAAGAAATTTACTACTTGTGTAGTCATAAGTAAAAATATTAATGTATGTTCTGAGCTTCAGTTTATAATCTTTAAAGCACAGATAATCAATAGTGCTTGTATGGTTTTGAGGTCCAGATAAAACACAATTTATGAAGTGATTTCTACAGTCTCCCATTTTAGTTTTCAAACTGAATGTTGGGAAAAACCTACATTTTTTCATAGAACAATGAGTATAACCTACTTGTATGATGATATCATGAAAGGTCACCTAACATTTGTTTTTTTCTAATTTAGAAACTTTCTCAAATAAAGAGAACAAGTGATGTCTAATTTATGCTGGAATATATGTAGGAAACTTAGGACTGACCCCACCAAAAAAAATCAGGGAAATGCTGACAAGGGAGGAGATGTTGGAATAAAGAATGAGTTGCAAAATTTGGAACAGACACGAGATAATATATGGTACTTGTGGGTGTGTGTGTTTAGTTTACTAAGAGACCCCATGTAACCAAGGCATTAAATGTGTAAAATCATACTCTTAAAATTGTAAAAGAATATGTGCTCTATATCCACCCCCTTCACTTCCTTTCCCTTGTCCCACTAAGTTTGGGTTGATGCTTGGTTAGCGCTTCTTTTGAAATAAATCATAATCACTACTCCACTTATGTCATTGCAAAACTTGAAAGCCTGCCTAATAAGTCTGCATAAATCTTATTTTAAAGTTGTATCTCATATACTCTTCCAATTATATATTTATTACCATATCTGGGGCTACAAATAAAGAGTATTCAGATATGATCCTGAACAAAACTGTTCATTATATTATTCCCACAGACACAACTTCCATTAAATAGTAATATCATAGGTCATCAGAATAATGCTTGATACTTTTGTTCCTTTAAACTTACAACAAATACCTTCACAGCAAAGGGTGAATATAGTTTGAGATTTTAAATTACGTGCAAGGAAAGAACATAGGTTTTGGAATCACTTAAGGCCGTGTTTAGGTCCTTACCCCATTGCTTAAATCAAATGACTTTTGGAAAGAAAGAACTGACTTTTTAGCTTGTTTTCTCACACATAGAATGAGAAACTTAGAACTTGTTTAAGAATGAACTTGAACACCCTGTGTAAAGCTATATGTATACTATCTGGCATACCGAAGAGGCTTACTAATGGCAATCACTATCATTAATTATTTTATTTATTAACTGCCTCCTCATTGTTATTTGTGGGTTCTTTAATATTTACAGTATGTCCCTTAGATTTACATATGGTTTCCTACCATATCCATCTCACTTCATTCTTTTTACAAATATTCAGGGGGCATTCTTAGAGGGCAAGGTACTATGCCATGTTCTGTGAGATGTACAAAACTTTATCTCTGCCTCAGACAAGAAAATAAGACTGGGACACAGAGTGTGACGAGTAGGAAACAGGATACTAGTAGCATCGCAGTGCTACCTACTGAAGGTGAATGATTGGATGGTTCTTTGGAGAATACCAAAGGCTTCTACGTAAATGCAAATTTTAAGCTATGCTTTAGTGATATTTCAGAAGACAAAAAATGGATAGAGAATTCCAAGTAGAAAAAAATTCCACGAAGAATAGAATGGATAGAATGCAGAGGCACCCTCAGGGAATGCAGGAAATCAGTTTGCCTGAGGGGAAAAAAATATCTGTGTTTTAGAGAAATGGTTTACATACTGCCATGCTAAGGATTCTGGACTTACTGGATAAGCAAAGGGAAACCAGTGCTCTGGAAAGTATACTCATTGTAATATCATCTAGGTTAACTCCGTATAATACCCTTTTGCGTAAAGCATACTGTCTAAAAATCAACTGATTGAAAATTAATGTACGTATGACATTTCTGAATTTCCTGCAGCCAGTCTATAAGTAAAGCCTAAGCACCAATGATCAGAAGATTAAAAGGCTCAAGTAGTCAAAGTGATGAATTCAATGGAAGACATCGCTACTGTCTGATTCCCAGCAGTGCACATATTTGATGACTTCCTGCCTACTTTATAATATTGAAAAGAGAGTTCTTCCAGCAGTGATCTGCAAATTAAAAGCAACCCATTCAGCCTGTCAAAAAATTAAATGGTTGAATATCATGAAGTACTTAGTCAGATATTTTACTGATACTTGCTACAAAGAGTGAATAGCTTTTCATTGTCTTTTTTTCCTTTTCCATTGTAGGAAAGGAAATTTTCCATTCTAGGAAAGGAAACGCTTCTTTTAACATTTAAAAGTTAAAATATATATGGATATATACGCATATATATATGCATATATACACACACACATATAGTATTCGTGAAGGCAAATTATTTTGCAAGGGGAAATATGTGATTAAGAAAAAAAATAGAAATAATCTTGTTATGTATTGAGGAAGAAAGTTGATTGGCTTGGTGAGAATTTTATTTGCCTTTTTCCTTTTTTTTTTCTGGATAACTGATAAGTAGGATGGGTCAAGTTATCCTTAGCAGGAATTTGAATCTGGCTGAAATAAGAGAATTAAGTAAACTTTAATTTATATCATGGCTTAGATAATTGATTCTAGTAATATATAATAAAACAAATGAAATCATTGCCTTATAAAATAGTACAGGATATTGTATGCTATGCTTGAAATGTATTTGGATGTAACAGAGTTTCAGTTTAGATATACATAGCCCAAATTTGTGTTTCATCCTTTCTTTTTAGGAATTAGTGCCCTCAAACACAAGGAACACCTTAGAAACTTCTTTCTATTGTATATTTTAAAATTAAAATGTACAGAGAATTATTCTTCTCATTATGTCAAAATTCTGCTACCCAGACTGTGGTACTCCCTACTAAAACGTCTTGAATATTTTGTTAGGCTACAAAAAGTGAACAAAATATTTTTAGCCAAAGATGTATGTAGATTCCAGTTGAAATATTCTTTTAAAAACTATAATGCTTAGTTTTATTACTACCTCCCATGACTGCTATCCTGCCCTACCTATTTTTGTATTGAATACTAAACTCTATCAGATAGTGAGCAAAGGGAAGTTTAGCTCATTGGAAAAGTCAGATGCTGTGTGTACAAGATGGCAACACAGAAATTTGAAACACGAAGGTAAAAAAGTCATTTCAATGGTTACTTTTCTCTGTGTTGTCAGCTAAAGAAAACTCACAAGGAATCAATTAATAACAGATATTATGAAGACTATGAGACTATAATGTGGCATTCAATACTTTTTGCCAAAGAAAAAAGAGAATCTGATCTTTCGATTTGGAGAATACATTTAGCTTTACTCATTTCTATCATATATTCAAATTTAATTCTAATTAATTTAGGTATATGAATCCATTAAAATATAAAATGGTATTTAACTTTTAAAACATAAAAGACCATTTTGCTTGCTTCAAAAGCTTGTAAACTTCTAAATATTTCACTTTATTGAGGCAGGTGTTTCTTTGACTATCTCAGTGACTTGGTATTCTAAGATAACAAAAAAGTACACTTAGGATATACAATCATGAGATGTGACTAGCAAGTAATGTGATTGATTTGTCAACAAGCATACTAAGAACTAAACATCCAAACAAGCGTTACATTTCTAAGCAGCCACTATGGGAGATCAGACACATTTCAGTGGTGCTGCCACTGAGCAACACATTTCAAACTTCTTTAGAATGTTCTCAGAAGTAATTTATGAACCATACAAAGCTCAGGCTCATTGCTTTATAAATTGCACCTCATATAGCAGCGATTTGAAGCAAAGCAGAATTGAAATATGTAATTTTCTCTTCTCTTTTACTTACAAAAAGAAACAAATGTTAAATTATTAAGCCCCCAAATAAACTGCTTTTATAAGCCTATTATTTAAATCTAGAAAGACAATTGTAAAAATAATAATAAAAATCATGATCCTTCTTTTCCCCTTAGAATTTGAATAGGGACACAATATGGACCTGTAATCAGTGCCTCACTCATGAACCTCAAGGCTGATGGTCCTGTCTGTTCTCCCAGTGACCACCTTGGCAAATTCCGGTATTTTATTTCTCCTCATTCTTCTCAACCTCTCTTTATCATCTGACATTCTTGATCATCCTTGTTTCGCCCCAACATGCTGTGAGCAGCGTTCTTAAAGGAAATTCCATACCACTCTGGGTCCTTAGCCTTTCTCTGACTTACTGTGCTGTGTCCTCTTCCCCCGTTCATGTAAGTGTTGCTCTACATACAGAGTTACAAACATACTTAAATATTTATTGACTAAATAAATAGTTAAGCCCTCGGTTCTCTGCTCTGTTTTTCTGTGCTGTTTCCCTTGTTAAACGAAATGTTACATGTTTAACTGTCACCGCTTCTCAAATATCAAGTCCCACTACTCAAGCTCGCTCCATCCATATCACTTTCTAGTTATGCAACCTTGATCAGGTTACTTAACCTGAGTCTCAGTTTCCTCATGTGTAAAATGAGGATGAAACTCTTGTCTACCTCACAGAATTATGACCAGAGACGGAACACTTAGGAAGTTTCTGATACATTTCAAGTGTTCGTTATTTCAACTGTTATTGTTTTTCCCCCCAATACTTCATAACATCCTCACTTGGATGTCACACAATCAATTCAGCATATTTTTAAAAAATATAAACACCGTCTAGAACTTGCACCAAAATAAAATGTTATTCTTTCACTTAAATTATGCAAGTACTAGAATTAAATTCTTATTTAATTATTTTTCTCCTACCTTTAGTAGTGAAGGGTAGACAGCAATAGTTTTCTTAAGTTAATAGAGAGGCTTCATATAGATGTAAAAACTCTATGTTGTCTTGGGTATGCTGTCAAAATGCTGTGACCTCCAATTGACAGGAAAGTTAATCAAAACCGTGTCAACATACTGTGTACCCCTAAACTTTCTTATCCTACTGACTTCCCCAAACTTGCTTTTCTTTTGTTATTACCGTGATCACACGTGGGAACACCATTCTTTCGGGCACTGGGTTTGAAATCTGGTCCTTTGACCCTCTCTGTCCCATCCCTTCTTCACAGGCACCACACTACTGATGCTCACTCTTCCATCCCTCTATGATCGCCCTCGTCCAAACCCTTGGCATCTCATTCGTAGACCACTATGCTATACATCTAACTCGCCCACCTGCCCTTATCCTCACATTCTACCAATTCATTCCACACACACTCATCACGTTAATTTTCCAAAAGCAGTTTCATACTGTCTGAATAAAGTTTTATCATGCATATCATTTTGTACACCTAATACAATTTATTATACAATGTAAACACTCAAATTTGTAGAATAAATCTCATCTCCTTACACAGAAACCCCCACTGATTGCATGATGGTAGTATTGCCCTAAGAGTCCCGTACTGCATCTTATCTATAGTTCTGTGAATGTCAAATAAGGGCAAAGGATAGGAAACGAACATATACAAATACCGTATGTATGACGCCTTGGCTTAGTATATTTTCATTTTAGTCTCACACAATAACCTGTGATAAAGATACTAACTCCATTTCAGTAGCAAAGAAGTTCAGAGACATCAAGATTATTGTTCAGCTGGAAGGATCCACACTTAGATATGAAGTCACTGTCCTGGCCTCAAAATGTATGCCAATTTTATTCCATTCCTACCTTCTTTTAAGCAGTGTTTTAAAGATGAGAGTTCCTTGGATACATTAGTTTCCTATTGCTTCTGTAACAAACGACCACAAATTGAGAGGTTTAGAACAATGCAAATTTGTTATCTTAGAGTCCAGGAGGTCAGAAACCCCAAATCAGTTTTTCTGGACTAAAATCAAAGTGTTGGCAGAGCTGGTTGCTTCTGGAGGCTCTGAGAGGAAAATCTGTTTCACTGCCTTTTTCAGCTTCTAGAGGCTACCTGTATTCCCTGGCTTTTACCCCCTCCTCACGTCACACCAATCTCTTGCTTCTGTCCTCACATATTTTATGACTGGTTTGAACCCTCCTGCTCCTCTCCTGTAAGGACTCTTGTAATCACCCTAGGCCCGTCTGGCTAATCTAGAATCATCGACCTCCTTTTGCCATGTAGGGTCACATACTCACAGGTTCCAGACATTAGGACATGGACCTCTTTGGGGGTCATCATTCAGCCTATTACACTGGGCATGAGCTCTGATAACGGAGCCTGAATTCCCTGAAACCAAGAGCTGGTGATAATTAGATGTCCTAGCAATACCTATACATGGCAACCTTTTGTCAAGAGGTTTTGAACATAATCAAGAATCATTTACCTAAGAAGACAGTTTATTTACTCACCTGCTCATTTATTCTGAACTTTCAGGTTGGTAAATAAAATTCAATTTTGTTCTTCCTGAACAATTAAAAGAAGCTTGAGAGGAACAGGAAGGACACATTAAATAACAATTGTACGTGTGGAAGGACTTATGAGAAAGAGTATACTTGCAACTGCATTGAACTCAAAATAGAAATGTCAATTTTTTAAAGTTTAAATGTAAAATCAGTCTACTCCCGACTCATATTTCTTACAGACTTAGCATGTTTTTTACCATGAGGGTCTTTAAATTTGGACAGTTTATTTTTCAAAATGTACTGTGTTCAAGCATATATTATAAAGTTAGTACTTCATTATTCCCCATCAGCAAAACAAGAAGTCTAAATATGTTTAATGATTCTGTTTTTGCATATCATAAGAACATTACTTAATGGTGCTTGAATTAACCAAATAAATGGAACTAACTGATGGCATCCCTTCTTAATGATACTGACTTTTTAGGCCATCTCTTCTGCTTCGATCACTCTCATTAGGCCAGGGCCACTTGCCTAGGACGAGCCCTCTGGCATTTCTATAGATCAACGAAATGGGGACGCTTCCATGCTAACTCAGGGACAAGCAGCTTTTCTGTGGTCTTCTGACTTTTTTTTAAGATTTTTTGATGTGGACCTTTTATTTTTTTAAAGTCTTTATTGAATTTGTTACAATATTGCTTCTGTTTTATGTTTCGGTTTTTTGGCCGTGAGGCATGTGTGATCTTAGCTCCCAGATCAGGGATCGAACCCACACCCCCTACACTGGAAAGTGAAGTCTTAACCACTGGACCACCAGGGAAGTCCCTGACTCCTTTATTTCTTCTACCCTGAAAATCATCAGTCTTTCAGGAGCGTTTAATTTACATTAAGGGTCATAAATATACACTGGTAGAATTTTGCTATCGAAGAACTCTGTCATATTGACATAAAAGCTTGATGAAACATGTAGAAAACTTTTACTACAAATAAAAATACCAATATAAGTCCTTTATCTTGATAAACATATTTAAGTATTATTATCTCAAACATCAACGCTGTATAAAGAAATATTGGCACAAAACGCATGGTTAAAATAAATTGAGAAATGCATGTTATTAAACTATAATAAATCCACAATTTTTTAAAAAGTGTGATGCCTGCGTTAGAATATTTTAATCCATGAATAAAGCTGTTAAAATCCTTAAACATATATACTTAAAATAAGAGTACTAAAAAAGAAAGTCTTCCCCAGACTTTCTGAAAATCAAAGAACAAAGGAAAATGACCTTTTAGACAGATTAAAGACCTAAAGGTGAATATTGAATTATATCTATATGTTTTTTCCCGAGTTGATTTAACCTCATGTGAACAATAGTTGTCTTGTAAATGGATGTATACGAACTTTAGAAACCAAACTTTCAAATGGAATTTATTTCAGTTATGCCACAGACTTGAGGAAATGTCACACTCATTCCAAGAGTTATTTGTTACTTAGAAGTTTAAGTGTTCTGACCAGTGAAAAGTTAACAGCAAAATGAAGAAAGCTGAGAATAGCATGATTTAAAGAATGCCAATTTGTAACCCAGGGGATAGGTATTTGCATACTAATTGTAATGTTCCTGCTGTCACATTCCCTTCAGCTTGAAGATCAGTCAGAAAGAGAAATTCAGCATCATCTGTGACAGCCAGACAGTGGAACAGAAAATGCCAGTGAAGTGAGCTGCTGTTCAAAGCTATTTTTGTCTCAGATGTACAAATGAAAACACTTGAGCCTTCATTAGTCTCGATGTTTTGTTTCCTTCATTTATGATAAATATGCTAATTGTTGTCTTTCCTCCTGATTTATTTTTTTCTCCTTTCTCCACTGATTTCTTCTTCTTTTCTAAAATCCATCCACAATGCATGGCTTGCCTGTACAGTTAATTCTTTATACTTGCTAAGATAAAGAAAGGCTACGAAGTGGAGAAAACCCACTGAGCTCCCTTTATGTGAAGCTTTCCCAAATTATTAAATGTTCAGGTTAAAGACATAAGATACATATGATCCTTGCAAAAACTATTCGTCGTTGCAACATGGATTGAGAAATTTGAACATAGATATTAACTGCGGGGTAAGGCAGCAGCTGTCACTTCCTGGAGCACGCGGGCTCCTTGCGTGAATCTCTCGCTCTCCAGCAAACCGCTAATTGAGTGTGGAGAGCTCAGTTGTCAGAGCCCACATTTTTACATGCAATACAACTGGTTCTAGCGGGCACAGTTAGCAAGATAACTGGTAGCTTTCACGCAGTTCCCATCTGGCCTGGCTCTTCTCCGGACACATAATATGGGGACTGCTGGCCTTGATGGCACTCATTTAATGAAGGAAATCAGCCAAAGCCCCATGAAACACTAAGTGTGATTTTGGCTCCAGATACACAAGTGAATTTCAAGGCAAGTCATACACACACAAAAAAATTACCCCGACTATGCACCACAATTTTACAGGAAATATATGCGAACACACAATGGAGAAGAGCCAGACAAAATCTTTGTAAAGTTCCAACTAAAATCCAAATAAAAGGGAAAAAAAAGAAAAGTGAGAGTGAGAGAGAGAGAGAGAGAGAGAGAGAGAGAGAGAGAGAGGAGGGAGGGAGAAGTACACTGTCCATTTAAGGTTGCACTTGTCAAGTAAATTCAACCCAGTCAGTCTATTTTTAAATCAGCCACCCCCTCTATCCCCCAATTTTAATTCAATAGATTTTTCTTAACATTTATACAGTTGTGTTTCTAAAAATTTTAAACCTATTTGTCAGTCACATCTAACATAAGAAATGTCCTATTTTTGTTTGATAATGTACAAAATTCAAGAACCACTGGCTTCTGAAAACTTTCTATTGAGTAGAAATTACTACAGTTTAACCGTTATTTAGAGGAAATATTTGTGTGACGTGTAATAAACTCTATTACAGGAAAAACACCCTAAAATTTATTTGAAACGTTTATTACAGATGTTCCAAAACATGAACAAAGTATAAGCATATGTATATTGACTCATCCATTCCAGGAAGAATTGTAAAAAGAGTTTGGGTTACAAGCAGATACACCTGTGTTTGAACTCGAACTGCCTATTAATACATGTGTGATATTACACCAGTTATTAACATTTATGTCTTATTACTCATTGGTAACATGGGATTAAAACAGACTGTCATTTTGAAGATTAAATGAGGTAAAGTATGTGACATGATTAGCACAATGTGGTATAGATAGTAAACATTCAGTACATTGCTTTTCATTTTAGTGCTATTATAAAAATTGTCTTTCAGTTTATTCACATATAGAAATTACTCTTCCAAAGACTTACAATCAACCTCAAATTTAAAAATCTGAACAGCAAATTAATACTGTTTCTTGAAATAGCTGCATTTCACCTAACTTCTGAAAACTAAATACTGCCTTACAACCAACGCTTCCATCATATCAGGTAGTCAAAATTGAACCTCTCAAGTCAAATTTGAAATCTATTAGAAAACAGCGAGCTGAGGGCATTCCAGGCATTATCACACACCAGCAGGGGTATTTCTTCAGAGGGTTGAAGGACAACTTTTTCCTTTACAACAATGTCAGTATTTGGTAGACCTTAAATATTACTAGAATATCCTAGTATCTCCACTGATATTCTATATCTATAGAATATCTGTAATATTTTAGTATATCTCCTTAATTCAAAACATTAGGAATTTTCTTTTGTCCTTGGTTCTACACCATCTCCCAGACTTTGCTCTCTTTTTTCTGTTTTTACTGCTTCCCTACATTCATGATGACACTAAGAATAGCTACCACTCATTTGAACACTTCCATTTCAAAAAGACTCCTTTACATCCAACAAGTCCTTCCCTGAATATTCCTTTTGCTTTTGGCTTAAGCAAACTCTGGCTCTCCCTGAAGGACATGGCTTGCTTTGATGCCCTCAGAATGGATGTTGTCCATTTCCTCCAATTTCACATGCTCAGGGTTGAGAGTGAGGTCCCTGGTCTGTCGCTGCCTAGTGATTCTTTTGCATCATTTCTCCTCTTTCCTCACCCCAAAACACACTCTGAAGTTAACACAATTCAACTACACCTTTAGTAACCTTCTTATCACGGTCATCTACCAGCATCTTGAAAGCCACTGCACTGCTTCCATTGAAGGCTTTAATGCCTGCCACTATCTGGGGTTTGGCCATTCAGTCATTATTTATTTACATGTCCAACAAATATTTCTTGAACCAGACACACTGTTCTTGGTGCTGGATAATAACATATTTTCCTGTCATCAGACAACTTACATACAAATGGGGGAGTACATGTCCATTCTTGAACGATTCTGCCTAGATTCTATTTCTCAGGGTTTTTCTTTGATGGCTGTTCCTTATTCAGAATGGTATACTGTGTGGCCAGACTAGGGATCAAAACTCTCTGCCCTCTTCATGAACATACATTCCACAGGTACTAAGTAGAAATTTGAGTACCATGCTAACCACCAAATTTCAATCTACAAATACACACAACATTTTAAACACGTGCGTTTTAAGCAGTCATGTAATTTTAGCACTGTTTGATAGAATTCTTAATATTTGACAGAAGACCTAATATTTGACTCACATGAAATATAATGTAAGCATTTTACAGTAACAGTTTTCATAGTGCACACAAGCTCTTCTACAGAAAATTAGATCTTATGTCGGGTCCCGTTCTGCATTTATGAAAGATGGAAATGCAACCTAAATCTTTTAAAATGTCCATTTGAATGAAAAAAAAACACCATTTCAAAATGGCTTCACAGGAAACCTTGTGTCCCCAGGATTTAGTAGATCAAGGGAGACAGGAAAATCAGTTGCCTGCCATTGGGGAAGAAAGTAAAAGAAATGGGAGATAGGAAATAAGAGTAATGGGAGGTAGCAAGATGAGTTCCCTGTCAACATAGCCTCCCCATGTAGCCTCTACAAGGACAGACATTACTATCTGAAAATATAACTACAACTGCAACAGCAGAAGGGAGCAGAGTCACTCCTAACACAAATGATGAAAACTGCAGCAAATCACACAAAGTAATAGAATAAAAAAGCTTAGAGATCGAGTCACACTAGCATATATGCTAGTAGCATCTATGTATGTAGCATAGATGCTACATACATCTAGTCACCTTGATATGCAAATGTAAAAGTTTATAAGAATGACTGGATGGGAGACTCTATTTTATTATCAATCATTTTAATAGAAACCTTCAATTAGACCATTCCTTTCCATAACGAAGTCATTTTCACATCACAGCTACATTATCCAAAATTTTTCTTCTGGGTAGCCGATGCTTTCTATGGATGGGGACTTATTTCATCAGGATCTTTGTTTATTAAGGGGAATAATGCATGTTATATTTACATCTCAGAAAGTTTATATCTCAAATCTGATTTATTATTTCTACACCACATCCCTAAAAGTATACCTTCTTTAGAAGACTTAAGTCAATACATTTTTTGACTGCTTTGGAAAAGATATTACTCTGTCCTGACTGATTCCTAGATTTAAATAAATCAACCCAGAACTGGAAGCATACCAGTCTAAAGAGAAATAAAGGCTGTCTCAGAGTAGGTAAGGACTTCTCAAAATACTATAAATAAACATTTTTAAAATCATCACATGTTAGAAATCCTTAATCAAAACTTTAAAAAAACTTTTTTAAGATGCATAATTATGAAATGGACAATTCTGGATACTGTGAAAACTTAGAAAATAGTTCATTCGTCATTATTGCTATCATGATAACTCTTCAGGAATAGACTAGTGTAATGCCGTATAAATTAACAATTAATATAGCTGAGAAGAAATTCACGAGGCTATGTAGAACAATGAGCAATCTCTCTCGTGCCTTTATTAGAATTCAAGAATTTGTAAGTATTATTAACACTGTTGGCCAGATTAATAATTTGCTGATGTCAAATTACATCCCACTTTGATTTGCTATTGCTCTCTACTGTGGAAAACATTATATAACTCTCGTTGACCTTTTGCAGTTTAATTCATGAAGCAAAGCTAATTTAAATGATATAATTCAATAAATACACATAACTCAAATATTACTATAGGTTATAGAAGAAAAAGATCACAATGCTATTGTCAAGGGTAGATGCTGTTTCCACAGGTCACCAACTACAGAAACAACAGTGTGTTCTGAAAATATGGATACACTTTTAACCAACCAAGGTAAGATCCAACTAATAATAGGTTTAAAAATACCATGATTAAAATAAAATCATTAAATTCTGAAAGTTGTAGTCATGTTATACAGTATGAGTTTGATCAATATTTGAAGAATGAGATTCCCAAAACTCACACAAATTTATACAGGCCCAAAGTTTAAATGGAATTAGGTTGGGTCCAAAATAAGACAAGATGATAGAAATTCCAAACGTTAAAACAAAAAGAAAATCCCAAATAGGAAGTGATAAAGTTGTCATTTTCTTAGACTCATTATCATTTGATGTATATCATGACTACCTTTGTTACAAATTGAAAGACACGTACAAACTATTGAAAAGTGGAAAATTTAAATAAATCACTTGTTTTTCATGTCCTGCAGGCTAAAATAAAGTTTTTTAAGTATCAATATTTATTTCAATTGAGTTCTTACTTTAGTGAATACAAAAACATATTTAAATGTGTGTGTATATATTAATATGTACATTGTGGACATATATTTTCAATTAATATGATGGCTTAATAAGGTAATTTTGGTCAATTATAAATAAAACATCTAAGAATTTAATACAAAATAGTCATTTACAAAGATATGTAGAATTCTGCTTTTGTTATACATAATCCTGCTTGGCAGTATTTCTCTTTCATATGGGATAGAAATGACATTATAGAGACATACATAGAAAGTGTTTGAAATGCAGTATTGTTTGTTCTAATCAAATGGCATTTCCACTTTAAATTTATAAAGTAAATATCAGAATATTAGAAAAGTTTAAAACATGGTAAAGCTGAATAAATTCTTCATGGCTGTTTATTTATATGCACAATTAGACTGAAATAGACAAAATTACACTTTCATTTTATGATTCTCAAATAACTAATTCCCAAAGCACAGACATAAAATAATCCACAATACACCTAGAATCCAACTAAGGACATATATTAAAGATGTCAGACATATGGAATTGCATTTTTGTAAGCTTCGAACGGCGTGTCTCTTTTTTCCTTAAATACATAACCAGCGGGACAGATCAGGTTTGCTAAGAGCCTCAGGAAGGTATCTGCAGGTGGAGAGTTGGCTGGGACAGCACCGCAGAACAGAGACATGGAAGGTGTTAGATGAAGGCAAATGCTTCCACCTGCAAACCTCCTGGGATTTTGTACCTCACGCTCGCATAAAGCAGAAAAGTCATAGATTCATCTGCAAAGTTGTTTGGTTTTTGCTTTTTATAAAACCAGAGAAATAGCTCTCATGCTTTTTAATGCTTTAAACGGTTAAACGACTTACCATATGACCTCCTTGTCTTGTGACCTGAGGATATGTCTTGCATGTATTAGTGTGGCTTCCGCCACCTATTGCTGACCTATTCTACCATCAGCCCCTGCTGTGCCTAAGCAGTAGCCATTCCCTCCTGTAGAGAGTCCTCAGATGACATGATAGTGATTGTATGTACCATATTATTCCAAAGTCACTCGACATCCTATGAACATTCAAATTGTATGTATAGGGTAGATGAGTAGTTCAACAATAGTGTGTCCAAGACAGAGATAACTAGCCCCAGTTTTAGTTGTTTATTCTGTTCCCTTGTGTCCAAACAGAGCAATAGGAGGAGAAAAGAAGGAAATGGTCGTTAGTTTGATGTAGCCCTGCATTAAAATAGCAGGTGGGAAGAAAATAACAATAGTCTCTTGATCTCTAACTTCCTGTCTCTGGGATGCACTTAGATAACCCTCACTGGGAAAAAGCTTCATATGCCTTAATGACACACAAATAAAATAGTGCCAGACATGAATCTACCATATTCTTTCAGTATTATTGCTTAATCTCCTATATAAAATAGATTTTAGTCTAAACTCTGTTTAGACCTGTCAAATTCACCATTGTTTGGACCTCATGGAAAATTTTAACTGTGTTACTAAGAGGATTTTTATAACCCAAATATGTGTCACAGAATCTCAGAAGCTTCTCAGATGTATTTTTAAATGCAAGAAATGTGCAGTTAATTGAATTTTTTATAGTGCTCACATATTAACAACATCCACACTCGCCAATATTTCTACTGAGAATTTTCATTGGTACCTGAAAACCCTTTGCGGTGACCTGTTATTTCAACTCTATTTCAAATAATTAAAAGCTCGTTAGATCTATTTTTAATAGTGTTTTTAGACACTTTAATCTTGCTCCATGAAGCCCTTTTCTATTTTCTCTCACTAACCTTCACTTTCCTTCCAACCTGCAGCAACCTACGAACAGCTAACTTAGGCCCCTTTTCCATACACTTTTTTCCGATATTTTCTTTTTTGCTGGTCAATTTTTCCTTTCCCCCGATTCTCCATAAATTTACTTCTCTCTACTTTGCGACCTGAAGGGTCAGCCCTTCAGCACACAGTCAGGGAGGAGCTGCTTTGAGCACAGGCATGGGGGCCCCCACGGCAGGTGGAAGAGAAACCCACCAACGTGAAGGAAGGCGAATCCCTCTGAGCGACAAATGCGCCAAAGGGTGTTTCCTCCTCAGAGAAACACAGTCTCACTTATGATCAGACACTGCCATCAGAAGGCGCCAACTGAAACTGAGTAACACGAACTGAAAGGACTGGCTTAGTTCAGGCAACTCTGGGAATTTGACAGTAATCTTTCTAACCTGCTACCTCTGTAGAGGCCCACTCTTAACCATCCTCGGCCTTAAAAGATTTATTAGAAGCATTACCTTCCCAAAGAAACTCTAGGAGTGCCAAAGAAGATTTCGGGGCACATTTTTGGGGCACATTTTAATGTGGAAACTAGAGAAAGGAAGAGTCTAAACAGGTGGTCACAAACTTTATTTATGAATGCAACGAATAATAAATGTGTAAATTTGGCTGAAAATAAGATAATGGGAAGAGGTGGGACCTATGAGAATCCCAGACTTCAAGCACTACCTGTTATTATTCAATTTAAAAAATGCTAATTGTAGAAATACAGATATAAATGTTTTATGTTTATGACTACTGATCCAAAATAAAGTTTTCTAAAGTTAAAAACTAAAATATATAAATGTTATATTTAGAGGGATGATAAATATTTGTCACTGAATCCTCAAATGCTCACCCTATACAACGTACTTGTTTTGGTCATATGACTGCACTGTGTGATATAACAAATTTTTTCTCATATATCTTATAGCTGGTCTAGATGCTTTTCGAACATTCCTAAAATCAGAGTTCAGTGAAGAAAACGTTGAGGTCTGGCTTGCCTGTGAAGACTTTAAGAAAACAGAAAGTGCAGAAAAAATTGCTTCCAAAGCCAAGATAATTTATTCTGAATTCATTGAAGCTGATGCCCCTAAAGAGGTGGGTGAAATATTCCACAATAGTGAATATTTATCTGCTAACAAATCTGCTCCCAACTGAAAGGCGCGAAGTCCATTTTGAGGGAAATTAAATTGTCACTATGTATTCAAACAGAAAATGTTGGTAAATTCAAAAAGAAGTTCCTTACCGTGATCCTCTGGCACTGATTCAGCAAATATTTTTAAGCACCTTCTATGTGCTTAAAGGTTTCTGTTTTCTGAGCACAACACGCAGGCTCTTGAAAATAGTCTAATATGTCAGAAATTAACAGCTCTACAGAAATCCTACTTAAACGTGCTGCTGGATTTCAAATTCACTTTCATTTTCCCTTTTGTAAACCACGGAGGTCAATTTGGAATAAAATTTTTTAAATCAAAAAGGTATGTATGTGAGGGAAAAAACAACTATTAACCAACAGTGTAAATTCTTTACATTTAATACTTTGGAGACCCAAAAACAGCATATAATAATGTCTTCCTTTCCAAAAGAGGGGTTTGCTTACCTTTATTTCGTTGATGGGTGTTGGGCTGCACCCCGCTGGCCTACGAGGCCTGCACTTGCCCAGCTTCAAGACAAAAGAAAGAGCCCGGACTCAGCGAAAGAGTCATCAATGGTTTAATGGATGGCGGAGCTTAAATGTCTGAAGCAAGGTCCTGGAGCGACACCCCACCATGTGTGGTGGACGGCGGGCAGGACGTGGTGGCCGACGTCGCAGGGGAGTCGGGGGGAATAGGGAGGTTACCATTTATAGGGGGAATTGCCATCAGCTTGGCTCATCGGTTACCAGGGAAACCAGCAGAGGGGCAGGGCCCTCTTAGCCCCTCTGGCTAAGTACCTTCTTGGGGCAGAGGTCTTCCCTTATTAAACTAACAAAGGGGAACCATTCTGATATAAAGATTAGATCACTAGCTGGGGCTGAGGGGCAAGTATGCAGAAAGGGCCTTAGAGAGAAACCTGCAATGACTCCAAGAATAGACCCCATAAAGTGTTTTATGTGTGTAACATCTCATTTATATTTGACTTCATTTCCAGAGCCAAACCATGATCATCTCTGCACACCCCCGTAATGTTTAACTATATATATTTTTTAAAACTTCTTTGATTCCTCACTAAGTATAACATATGCAGAGAGTTTTAATGCATAAGCAGCAAACAGGAACCTATATGAAACTACTAGCACCAAACATAAACCACTAGCACAAGTCATCATCTTTCCCTAGAGTTGAAATACTGATATCCTCCTAAGTGACAGTTACTAAATTCTCTAATCCAAAATTAAAATTCATGGTATGAGAAGTTATTGTACTAGTGAGAACAGAGGACAGCACAGATGAAATGCAAACATCTCCAAAAATCTAGGGCATAATGTTGCCGTATCAATAGTTCAAGTTTTAGATGGACATTAATTACTGTAGCATATATTGGTAAAGTATAACATCACAGACATGTGAAACAATTGAAGCTTAGCCTGAAATTCAAAGGGGGAAAGAGAAAAGAACATAACTCCTGTGGAGCTATTTCAACATTCATTTCCCAGTCACTATCTAAAAATCAATAAATAATTCCAGAAAACTGAAAATGTATTATATAAGATTTGTCAAGTTGATTAAAGTTTCATTCCCTAAAAGGCTTTGAAATCAACTCTAGACGTATCCTACTTATTGTGGTATTGGTTTGAAAGCCAGATGTTTTTCTTCTTTATGAATCCATCTACTGAATGATTATTTTAAGACAACATTCTCAAATATTATGTATAAAAAATCTTCTAGTAAGAAATGTAATCTTTTAATTATAGCTGGATTCAAAGTTACAATATATAATAAATTATCAATTTGGACAAAATAGTTTTGTTTTCTTTCCTAATCTTCCCTTCCAAAATAAGTTTATATGGTAATAATTTTAAAAAATAGTACAGCTACTATTTTAGGACATAAAACTTTCATACTTTTTAATAATTTGTCCATCTAATTAATTTTTACTACATAAAATATAATTAAATTTATGGCTGCTTTTCAAATAATAGATTACATTGTCTCCTTGAAGTGTCTAAAGAGGTTATTATTGGATATGACAAAATTCTCATTGAAGACAAAGAAGTGTGTATATACATTTACAACAGTCATTGTCTTCCCAATTATTTGCCATTAATTATTTCCAATTCCAATTACTAAAGTGCATTTGTCTCTTATATACCAATTGCAGTCTTCAAGGTATCTCTCTATAGTCCATCAGTTACACATTAAATATAATATGACTGTTAGTATGATTCATTAAATGGAGTTATTTTTGAGTGCCTGTTCCCACAATGAAGTCACAGAGTAGAAGGGGAGATTGACATGTGATAAAAAACAGTCAAATACAAAATAAGCTATTTAATAATTTAAATAATTAAAGTTTGTTATTAGCACAGTGGGAAAGAGCGATTAAGTCTATCTGGAGAATTTAGGGACCGATTTGCCGGGTGGTTCACATATGAAAAAGATATGTCATTAAAAATAAGCAATATTCATCAAGAGAGCAAATGAAAAAAGAATATTTCAAACTGCGGGCACAGTGTGTAGCCTGGATGTACAAAGCTCCCTAGCGTTTTCCAGAAATCACAAGCATTTGGATACTGCTAACAAGAAGCAGGGGGATAAGGCTGGCCAGGCAGCAGTAGAGATAAAGAGAGGGTGGGAAGTAGCTTAGATTTATCTAGTAGGTGGGCTTCACATGACAAAGTGGTATATTTGATATGGAGGTTGGAAAATATGATTTTCCTAAGTGGAAAATTAATTCAAGAATGAGATTCATATGAAAGTATTCTCCATTTTTCTATATTCAATTATAGCTGTAAAACTGACTCTCATAAAGAATCAAAATTATAACCAATTTCCTTGGTAGAAAACCCTAAAACAGAGAACAATGACAAGGTCACGTTATCCAGATGTCTATTAAATCCCATTTAGTTTCTTTTCAACTTTTTATGTCTTTATTTCCTCACCTATAAAATTGCAAGCATGACAATATTTTTTAATTGATGCAAATAGACAATTTACAATTAGACTATATACTAAATTTACCAAATGATCCCTATCTATAAATTGATGTTAATAATGGTTCTCAGTTTCCTATTCTAGTAGGCAAAACTGCACACAAAAATTGAAATTTCAGGTCTCTATGAGAGATAATAATAATCGCAGTGGACCTCGTGCCCTCTCCTTTACAGTGTTACCATCTCTCTGGTTTCTACACTAATAATGTGATGCTGTGGAAAACCTGAAGGTTAGAGATACAGATTCAAATCCTGTAATCTTGTGGTGATCTATTTCACCCCTTTGAGCCTTAGTTTCCACATCTAAAAAACGTATCTATGAAAAAGCATGTAGCAACCACACAGGAGAGATGAGAATGATGAATGAGATCAAGTGTCTAGGGTTTACATGGGGCAGAACAGGTTTTAAAAAGTTTAATCCTTTTTTTTTTTTTTAGTTGGAGTATAGTTGCTTTACAATGTTGTGTTAGCTTCTACTGTTAATCCCTTTTTTCTTTACACAAGTCACTGTAAGTGTTACTGAATCTACCTGAAAACATCCATTAACTAACTTCAAAGAACACTTGAGGAAAAACCACTTTAAAAGACTTGATAAATGTATATATGTGAACACAAATTAGAAGAACATGACAGCAAATCACTAGTTTCAGATAGAAAGAGCTACTCATTGAATGGATTGTACCGAAATATTTTCAGAAGGTACTGCAGGAAAAAAAAATAAGTGTGAGCCAGATATTTTGACTAAGTGATTTGAAAATGAGAAAATTATTAGATAAGCAATATATATTTTAAAGTGGCCTTACTTTGCACACAGTAAGAACTTGTGAGTGGCAAAGAAAAAGAATTCTTAAACTTGTATTTATTCTTCCTTCAATTCGGACCACTAATTTCATAATATTTGGAAATTTTCAAAAAAATATTACTTGGTTTCAAAAGAATGTAAATCTTCAAAAAATTAAATAATATTTTTATATTCAGCTAAACACTGACATATTTTAAGTATTTATGCTTTATTTATATCATTTATATACATTATGTTTGTATCATCACTCCCTTATATTAGAAAGAAAATTGGTCAGGATGGAAAATATGTGATTAAAGAGAAAACTATGTTGATTGTCATTCTGTGAGATTAGAAAATGTTCCAAATCATACTATATTGTAATGTTGAAAATTTAATATAAATTTAACTTCATAGTATGACCAATCCAGGAACCAATACATTGGCAGTTTCTTAAGTAAAACATGTTAGTATAAAATATTTAATTTCTTAATGTATTTATTAAATGTGAGGACATCATAACATGAAACAGAAGAAACTATAGTCATAAAGGAAAAGATGTCTTAATGGGTTGTGCAGGACGCTTTTTAAAATACCTGTCTGTATTTTTTGCTTTTATTTTTATTGTAGTACAATGTTATTTATTGACTCGTATTTTTATTTCACGTCAATAGGTGCTTATTCTGTGCCTACGATTCCCCTTCATTAGATAAATTCCCTCCATTGGAAGGGAAGCTAGGTCTGGGCAAGAGAACAGGTAATAAACACAGAAATATAATGCAATGTTTTATGTGGATGAGGCAGCTCGATAATAAAATTCAATAAAATAAAACAGGTTGAAACTATAGTTTGGCTCAAAAGAAACCTTCAACCTAATTGGGTTAAAAAATGAAATTTCTAGAACTGATTTCTAGGACTAAATTAAGTTCTAATTTCTAGAACTTCGCTATTTTTTTCTAGGGAAAAAATAGGAAAGCAACAAATGATTAAGTGCAAAAAAAAAAAAAAAAAAAAGAAAAGTAAGAGGTGAAATTGTTTGCATTATACCTAAAAGGACATAATGATTGAATAGTTCTGAGGCAGGATATTGAGATAAGGCCTTTATTTTAAACGAGGTTAGTTTTAAACTGAGTCTTGAGGGAAGAGATAGATATATGAATTCTTGGTAGAGAGAAGCCCATGGGCACCTAGAGGCGTTTCGTGATATTACTGGAATGCCAATTTTGTATCTTCCATTTTGTATTTGTATTTTCTTTGCATTTTTTAAGTGTCACTTCCACAAGGTGCTGATGTTATTTTGAGTCTTGGTCCTGCCCCACAAGTTGCTGCTTGCCAACAGTGCCCCCCAGCTATTGAGTCACCTCCAGATAAAATGATTGCTTGTTTATTAATTTCCTAAGTTTTTGTACACTAATCAATAGATAGGTGTCTATTACATACCAAGCACCTTGCTGGTGCCACTAAGAAAAAGACAGTCTCTGAATAAATAAAGCTAACCATAATGGTGGGAAAACTGTAGTATAAGAAGGTAATTACAATAAGCTTTCATGAGTGTTGAGATAGGGAAATACAGGTGATGTGATCTCATGCAACAGAAAAATCCAAGTCTAAGGGATCGGGAAATGTACTTCAAAAGAAGTTAATTAGTAAGCTTTGGTCAGAAATTTGAGTGTAGACGAAAACAAGACAAAATGGGAGGAGGGAAGGATGATAGTAGTGGAAGTGGAGGTCAACCGAAGGACCCACTGGTGCCTAGAAGGCTAGTCCAGTAGTGAAAGAAGCCTAGTACTGGGTGCCTTGGAGTATAAGTGCAGGCAAGAGCACCTCCTGCAACCCAGTGATTTCTGCTCCGTATTTATTTCGTCTTAAACTAAAGGGACCTCTTAAAAAGGAAGAGAGAGAGAGACAGAGAGAGAGAGAGAGAGAGAAAGAAAGAGGAGGAGGAGAAGGAGAAGGAAAAGGGGGAGGGAGAGGGGGAAAGAAAGAAAAGCAGAGCTAAAGAAACCATAAGCCACATCTGTCCAGGGCTTTTACATGGACTGTCTGATTTGATCACCATGTTCACTATCTTAGGGAGGCATTACAATCATCTACCTTATACAGGTGAAAAATGAACTGAACCTTAGAGAGAAAATGATGGGTCCTACAGTCATTAAGGTACACAGCTCATGAGGACATAGGTCTTCTGCCCAGGCTTTTACATGTTAAACTCCTTTCTTAGATCTACCACTTATTTTCAATGTTCATGACACAGCCTGGGAACCTTGGTGTTTATGCTAAAGGCAAAAGCATAAAATTATCTTGTCACACAGAGTCTATCTTCCTTTCTATCAAAAGCTGTATTTCTCTTCTCATATTCCCTCTAATTTGTATAACTTCTTAAACTATAAAGCAAAACAAAGTGGCAGAAATATTTCTTCTAATAACCTGCAGTATCATTTTGGCCCTCTGAAAGAATGATTGCTGCGTTTCAACTCAAAAACAAAATGCTCAGCTGTTTGTTTGTTTTTTATTGAAGTATAGGTGCTTTACACTGCTGTGTCAGTTTCTGCTATATAGCAAAGTGAATCAGCCATAGGTATACATATAACCCCTCTTTTTTTGGATTTCCTTCCTATTTGGTCACCACAGAGCACTGAGTAGAGTTCCCCATGCTATACAGTCAGTTCTCATTAGTTATCTATTTTATACATTGTAGTGTGTATGTGTCAGTCCCAGTCTCTCAATTCACCCCATTCCCCCTTCCCCACTTGGTATCCATACTTTTGTTCTCTACGTCTGTGTCTCTATTTCTGCTTTGCAAATAAGATCATCTGTACCATTTTTCTAGATTCCACATATATGCATTAATATATAATATTTGTTTTTCTTTTTCTGACTTACTTTACTCGGTATGACAGTCTCAAGGTCCATCCACGTCTCTGCAAATGACACAATTTTGTTTCTTTTTATGGCTGAGTAATATTCCGTTGTATATGTGTACCACATCTTCTTTATCCATTCCTCTGTTGATGGACATTTAGATTGCTTCCATGTCCTGGCTATTGCTTTCTGAATTTGCACATGTCCCTGCACTACTTAATCTTGGATTAGCATGATGGGGTTGGTGAAGGAAACCAGTCAATCTGACTCTCTTTCAGCTGCTCCAGATAACATTTGCTATCTACATCTATTTTTAACAATCCATATCCATCATGCTTTTATATGTTATAATCACATACATTTGATTATTTTTTCCATTTCTCTTGTCCAATTTAAGGTATTAGTACTGCCTCCCATCTCGTGTCACTTATTTCTGTCTTTAAAACCAATCATAACAAAAGGATACAGTCCTGTGCAAGACGGATTCCTTCTCGACGTTACAAACTTGGCTATTCTCAACTTTAATAGCCGCCCTTGAGAATATATTTCAGGATATTCGTGTGCCTTTAATGATGCCAAAAACGAAGTAATACTAGAGGTTTTAGTGGTGATTAAACAGAATTATGTAACCAAAAACATGATTATAGGCGGCTTTAATTTGAATAGTAATTTTTAAGCTCTGTTGTGAATGAGGTCTAGGAAGCTGCCTGCCCTATTTGAGCAAGGCGTTTTACATATGCATGCACACACTTTTTGCATAATGACAGTCTCCTGCTACACTATACATTCTAAATGAGGAAAAGTCTATCTCATTTGAATGTGAGAGCTCAACTGAGAACTTTTCATTCAAATTATGTAAAAATATATAAAGCACAGTTCAGGGTCACAAGAGAGCCAAAAGGTACAGTTTAAAATGCATTCTTCCTGCTAAAATAATTTGTTGGAAGCCAAAAGAATTTAAAACTGCTAGTATAGAAATGAGGAATTGGCTTGCATAACTTGCAGTTATCAAAATCACCTGAGTATTAAAATATCTCTGGCTCATTATAATAATATCGTTTTTAAACAACCATCACAAACACCAGTCAGAAGGTAGTCATTTTAATGCAATGGATTGTTGTCAATGTCAGCTGTGTCAAGGCCTTTTCAAAACTGACAGGATTTAAAAGCTGCTAAACAGCTGCGATGACATCTCAGCTGTCATTCCATGAGAATCACAAGCCTAAGTCTTGTTTTCTGAGATTGGCAGTGCAGTGGTCTCAGATAGCTAAGGTAATTCATGACCTTTTGAAAAATAAGCAAATTAAAGGTATTTCTCAGTATCCTTGAAACTTAAGTGTATCCGTAGAAACAAAATGCAAGTGATCATTCACATCGGTAAAGAATATAGATATAACTGCGTTTATTTCATCAGTCAATACGACATTCAACCCATGCTCTGGACCTACTAATTTGAGATCCTCAGACAAGTCTAAGCTTCCCTGCAATTCCCAAGCAGCTCAGGAGGGACTCAAGACCACACAGTTGGAAGGTCTGCATCTCTAGAGGGTTACCACCTGATAAGATGTCTGCCTTCAAACTACTCCGAGATTAACATCTCCTCTGTTCTTACTTTTTGAGATAGAAATTGATACAACAACTCAGCCAAAAGTCAAATTTGAGATGAATGCAAAGTTGGGGGTGCAGTTCGCAGACATGTCTTGAAAAGTGATTATATTAAAGGAATGTATGTGTCAAAATATATATTAGGCCTAATATTTTCACTTTTGTCCTGATACTGAAATTTCATGGAAGTCAAGAAGAAAAGACAAGGCACTTTGGGTAGACTATTCTCAAACCTCACCCAGATTGACTCCTCAGGAGCATTTAACAACGGTGATCACCCTCTCTTAATTGAAATACTATCTTCAGTTGGCTTCTAGGACTCAATTTCTTCTTCTCTTACTGACTCCCCCCCTTTTTAAAAAATAAATTTATTTATTTTCATTTTTATTTATTTTTGGCTGTGTTGGGTCTTCGTTGCTGCACATGGGCTTTCTCTAGTTGTGGCGAGCGGGAGCTACTCTTCATTGTGGTACGCGGGCTTCTCATTGTGGTGGCTTCTCTTGTTGTGGAGCATGGGATCTAGGTGCGCAGGCTTCAGTAGTTGTGGCACGTGGGCTCAGTAGTTGTGGCTCGCAGGCTCTAGAGCGCAGGCTCAGTAGTTGTGGCACATGGGCTTAGCTGCTCCGCGGCATGTGGGATCTTCCCGGACCAGGGCTTGAACCCGTGTCCCCTGCATTGTCAGGCGGATTCTTAACCACTGCGCCACCAGGGAAGCCCCTTCACCACTCTTTAACAACTTATTTTGCTGTTCCTACTCATAACCCAGCACACACTATTGTGAGAGGAGGCAGTTCTCCTCTACTACCTGCTTACATTTACTCCCCCGGTGATCTCTTCTAGCCCTCTGGCTTTAAGAGGGCACCTCAAACTTAAACACAGATCTGAGTCCTAATTTTCCTCTCAAACCTTTCTTCTACCTGAGTCTCTCCATCTCGGTTAATGGCAACTCCATCCTTTTTGCTCTGGCTAAATAGCTGATAGTCATACTTGTCTCTTCTCTTCTGCTTACATGCCTTATCCAACCCATCAACACTCTGTCATCTCATTCTTCAGAATATTTCTAAAATCCAGTCATTCTTAAAGATTTTGTTCCTCATCCCAGCTCATAAATATTCAATCACAAGTTCCATCTATTCTACTTTCTAAATATCTTTGAAATCTATGCATTTCCCTTCATTCTCTGTGACATGGCCCAGCCTAATCCACCATGATTGACCACCTGAATTTCTGGTATGACTTCCTAACTTTTCTTCCCTTTATCCACACCTAGTTGTTATACCACATAGCAGCCAGTGATATGTTTTTTCAAACATGTGTTTATTATCAGTACTGTACTTAAAATTCTCCTCATTGCTCTCAGGTTAATTAAAAATTATTTAACGAGACCTACAGAAGTCTATGTGGTCTGGACCTTCATGCCTTTCCAGACTGTTGCCCTTTTCCTCCTGAAAACCCACTGGGCTTCTTCCAGTTTTCCCTCCCATGTCCAAGTCCCTTCCTTAAACTTATATACCCATAATAATACCTTGATTCTCAGCTTACAATCTCATTTCTTTCAAAAATCTTTTTTTTCAGAAGGTATATTTTTCCCTTTGGATTACTTTCTCAAAATCTGTCTTCTTGTCTGACTTTCAACATAATCATCTTTATATAGTCAGATCTTAGCGTAATTCCTAAGCACCCATTCAGTGAAATACTTTAAATGAATAAATTACAGAAATGACTAGCAAGAAACAACTACTTTTTCAGATGAGGTGGGTTTTTTTCCCCAGAAAAATAGGGATGATAATACTATCCATCTCACAAGTGTGTGTAAAGTAGCCATATAGAGACTCAGCACAACAGCAGTAATATCTGATGAATGTTAACTATTATTATTTACAGTTAAAGTAATCATCTTTAAACATTCTTAGGGTTATTTTAGAGATAATGACATTGCTTAAATATTTGAAAATGGGAGAAGACACAGTCACCAAGGAAGAAAACCCAGGAAGAGAAGACTTGGCCCAGAACTTAGATAACGCATATCTGCTCTGCTCATACTTGGAGGGACATGCAGAGAAAAAAGAATTAATGAAAAAAATAGGGAAAAGATAGCAGATAAAAGACAGGTAAATTCCATGCCACAGGCTACTGAATTCCCTTTGTAGTGACAAATCTTCTCTCTCTGATTATCAGATTGAATACTTAACATTAATAGAAGCCATTGTATCCAAATCTGTTTAAGCAAGAAATCAAATTTCTTAAGATTTTTACATCAAAATAATGTATGATGATAAGGAAATTACAGTGACTTTCCGTGCGTGATCAGGGAAGGCTTCTTGGAGGATATTCAACTTAAGCTGAATCCTAAGGGATTTGGGATAATCCGTACAGAATAAAACTGTGGAGGCAAGAGAGACTTTAGATGGTGAAGCAGCATGAACGAGGGCTTTAGATACAAAATTCACTTTCGGAACAGAACGTAGACCAACTTTGTGGATGTCACCAAAGATAAGTAGGAGATGATTTCAAAACAACACTTTGAAGTCCAGGTAGGAGGAAGCTCAGATGCCAGGGTAAAATGTTTAAATTTTATGCTATAGAAAGTAATGCCTTGTCAGCTGAACATTCATACAATGAAAGTGATATTTTGGTGAAATTGATATAGTAATGCTGTCCACAGTGTGTAGAAGGGGAGGTATCAGGTAAGAGGTAGATTCCACGGTTCAGGGAAGAGATTACGTTATAAAAGGTTAAACTGGAGAGATAGGAGTGAGAATGAAAAACAGCATTGTGAAATTACAAAATAAAAGGTGAATAAGGAAAACACATACACACACACACACACACACAGGGAGAGAGAGAGAGAAAGAGAAAGAGAGAGCGAGGGAGAGAGACCAGAGGGTAAAAGAGGTGGCAGAGATGATTCTTATGTTTCCAGCTTGAACAATTTGGAGGAAAATAATGACATTTATACAAACACGTGGGTGTGATATTTTGTCACTGACATTAAACTGAATTGCCAAGATGCAGCTTCAAAAGACTACTGATTATCCCCTGGGAATGGTGTCTCTGCTCATCACTTAGCTATCAAGAGCTGATGTTGGCAGCTTCTTGGTAGGAAAACAGGCAAATCAGAAAAGTGAGAGGGATAAGTCAGAAGTACAAGCTTAGTATATCTGAACAAATAATAGTAATTATCAGTATCATATTGAAATGGAATAGTTCTGCTTAAAATTTTACCATGATTTTTAACAAATGTAGAGCTTTTTTCCATTTTGTACAACATGCATTTATTTATTGAATCCTTACACTGTGCAAGGCATAGTAAGGGGCAGGCAAAATGTCAATCTTATCTAAGTAACCCAAACCCCTTTCAGAGGTCAGAAAAGGGGAAAAAATCTACAAGTAAACCTCACAAGGTAGATGCTATTTGAATGTAGTCTTAAGGACATAAAAGGTTGTGAAAGACTTAGGCGAGAAGGAGTGATTTTCAGCTAGACTGGGATGGTATGGGAAAATATTCATCTGTAACAAAATATAAGAAATTTGAGGGGCAGTGTCTACCTTAGTGGGGATACAGGGCACACGGAGAGGAAAAAAATGTATAGGTTTGGACCATATTGTATAGGTCATGAATGCCAAGATCGGGGCTTTGGGTTTTTTAAGTAGGGAATGAGGAGATACTGAAGGTGATCAGTTCTGATTAAAATAATAAGGCAGCACTCTGCACCAGGTACACACTGGCCCTGCTATCAGTGGAAACTCACCCAATGACTGAAGGCCTAAAGGAGTTAACTTGCGATATTTACCTTTATGGGGGATATAAAGTTCAACAAATTGCAGACGACACCATTAAAGAACGAACAGCATAGTTGAAGGAGGAAATGGGCAACATATATTCTCATATCCCCACAACACAAGATAGGGATTTATGAAACAGATTATACTAGATGTTCAGAAACCACTACAAGATCTTGGTAATACCCACTACTCATTGATTCCGTCCATGAGGCAGGCACTATACTAGATTCATGACATGTTATCATGCCACCTCCCTGCTCAGAACACTTCAGTGTCTTCCCATTGCTTCTAGTAGAAAGATAAGAACCCCTTACCAAAGCACATAAGCCCCCCAAGACTTGGCCTTGACCTCCTCTCCCAACCTGGTCACAGGAACGTTTTTCTCACACCCTGGACCCCTGCCATGCAGGTACGAGGCTCTTCAAACACAAACAATTCTTTCTTGCCTCAGGGATTCTGCATTTGTTTATTCTGCCAGAAATGGTCTTCCCCAGATTCTTAGAGAACCTGCTTCTTCTCATCGTTCAAGTGTAAATATAAAATAGTACTATTTATAGTACAATACTAAGACTACACAGAAAGTATATAGTATTTTCCCCAAATATAGAAAGCACCTGGCACATAACATACCCCAAAATATTTGTGGAATCAATGATTTTATGGATCATCTCACTTTAATTCTTGCAACCACTCAGTCAAGAATGGCCAAGCTTCAAGATAAAAAAGCAGAGCTTGAAAATATGAAAGTAACTCACCCCAGGTCAGCAACATCATAAGTGTTAGAGCACAGATTGGAAAACTATTCTAAAATCTTACCAGTACGCCACACCATCTTCCTGTATAAAGAAGCAGAAATTGATTCCTTCGAGGAAGTTGCGGCATTTCATCTGGAACTTTGACAGAGGACCTGAAAGGATGATCAAAGAAATACAAAGCAGATGTAATCTGGATCCCTGAGTAGCTGAAATCGCTAAAGAAAGAAAATATCAGTGAGCAAATAGTGGCCTTTGATGATTCTTTTCAAAATAAAGTTTTTTTCTTTTGTTCTTTTCCTACAATAATAATACTGAAATAGTTTGATATTACTTATCTCATTTAGTCCTTAAAACACTCTAAGACAGATGTTATTATTATCCTCTCATACCATAGAAATCAAAAATTGAAGGAAACTGTAGAACTTGCTTTACTCATATGAATAGCAAGTAAGTAGCAGAGGAGAGATTTGATTGAAGGTCTACCTGCCTATCTTTTAACTTCAATTCAATAAACATAAATTGTTATTTATAGTCTTTTACCAGACCCCCAAATTCTGGCATTTTTATAGTCTCCCACATTTTACCAAGAGACGTTATAATTCTATTCAACAAATATTTACTGACTGCCTATTATGTGGCAGATAATTGGCTAAGTGCCAAGAAATAAAATGATAAATAAGACAGATATAGCACCTGCCTTTGGTGAGCTTTGAATTTTAAGATTCAAATCTCTTTCGCACTTCATGAATATTTTCAGTTTAAGTAAAACAACTTGGATGTGAAATTTTCTGCTTCTCAAAATATATCCTGGAATATGGGCAGAATTGGACAAGTATCTCCACAAGGTTTGGGGCATTTTACAGATTTGCAGGTGAATGGTGTGTTCAATATAATAGATCTCTATTACACCTTGCTAAGAATAGTTACATGTGGTAGTGCTCAAGGGACAAGAATATACATACACACACACATACGTATATATGTATATTCCATGGGAGGCATGGTGGTCGGTGAAAGGGGTTGTTATTTGGTCCATTTTGGCAAACAAAAAGAAATACAAATTAGGATGAAAAGCAGCATTATGGGAAACAACACGGGGAGGTATGGAGAATGGGAATGGATTGGTGAAAACCAACCTAGTAAATTCTAATTATTGCTCTGCCTATGAAAAGTACATTTTACATATTAAGGTCAAAGTACTAGAAAGAAATCAAGGATGGGAGGGAAAAGAAATCTAAAATCATAAAATTTCTTGTTTGCCTTTCACTTTGCCATTTTTTGTAATCTCAAATTAAGGCTTGACCTCTTCTCTGTCAATGCCAACACTCTCAACCTAGGAAATGTAATTAAACTGAACATGTGTTCTGAATTCCAGAAAATGAATATGTGACCTCTCTGTTGTTTAGATTAGATTAGATCAGATTAACTTTGTGTTTAGAAAAAAAATTCAAATCATATGTGTATCTACCATCTGTTTAAACCACGCGTTCTTTGATTAAACTAACGCAATGAAATTTGTTTCCACAGATTAACATTGACTTCAGTACCAGGGACCTCATCTCAAAGAATATTGCAGAACCAACTCTCAAATGTTTTGATGAGGCTCAGCAGGTGATCTACAGTCTGATGGCCAAGGATTCTTTTCCTCGATTTCTAAACTCAGAGATTTATAAGAAACTGGTAAATAGCAAACAGGCTGGAAATCATAAAAAATGGCTCCCTTTCTTGTAAAGAAGGTAAATGACAACTAACCATCAGATTATAATTAGGGGGAAAACAAGTGATAGGATAGATCAACTCAATCACTATACTTCAAGGCTAGAATGTTTTAAATATACAAACACAATGTAAGTTTTTCTAGGGTTTAGAATTCATTGTTTTACTCCAATAGAAAAATAATATTTTATATCTGAAGCCTGAATGTTTAAGTCATTTGTTTAGAATGTGTTTATTTTATCAGGTACTTAAAAATCTCCTACTGGGAGAGTACAAAGGAAGTTTATAGACATATAATACACTCAAACCATAAGTGGATATTCTTATGACATTATAAATTCAAGAAACTATATATCTTCATGTTGCTGCATGGGAGACTGTTTAGCATCATATAGATGATTTTAAATACCATTTGCATTAGTCAAAACCTCACTTCTGTAAAAAGAGAAATTCTAAACCAAAACATAACCCTTCATTTAGTGTATCAATGATTTATTTTCAACCAGCATCTGATAATGTGGTGGTTATCTAAACTGGTATAGCCCTCAGATTAATGAAAAAGAAAAATGGCATATATATATATGCCATTGATCAAACTGTCAAAGTAGATCACTTGGTTTAATTCAATGACACACATAGGCATGTATGAAAAGGACCTTGAGGGTTGGGAGGATTGGTTTTCTTAGATCAATACAAATATAAAGGAACGAGGAGGAATAAGGAACATGGTTAAGTCCTTATTTGATGAACTGCACAGCAGTGACTATCCCATAAAATAAAAAATTACTGCAATATTATCTACTCAAATAACTGTGGAGTTAAGTATCTATTCACTCCTTCAGCACTGGAACTTGTTTATAAAACTCAAAGAGATTTTTTTAAATGCAGTTATTTTGAGATGTTCCTAAAATTGTCCTCTTTCTACATGTAAATGTCCCATGATAATTACAAATAATTTCACGTTCATATGAAAAGCTATAAAGATTCAACAGATCTTCCATGTTTCCGTTTTATTTTCACAGATTTATTTAACTCTGTTGATATCTGTATTTTGCAGATTATTTGAACATTAGAAAATGCAGGAAAAATAGCAGGATTTATTTTATGTTTCTACAAACCATTCGATAGACAAAATTTTGTCTCCCCTTTGTCTTGAAAAATAAACATTTAAACACATCATGCAAACGGAACATTCCCTGGACACTTGCAAATTCTTTAAAGGAAGACATTATGCACACTGATTGTGAATATTCAGTCCCCCTTAAGGCACACTTAATGGAAAAGAGCTATATATACCCTTTTCAACATTTCTTTTGAAGGTTCCAACCTTAATTTAGTCTCTACTTAAATAGGAAATTTAAAAAGTTATTCCTAGAGATGAAAAAAAAACTTTAAAAGACAGAAGGGACCTTAGAAATTAAAATCACATCCCCTCCTTTTAGACGTAAAACCCCGAGATCTCGGTTATTTCTTAAGGGCACGTGCTGATAAGAGGCAGAGCTGGTAGGAACAGTGCTTTTTCCACGGGGCCACAGCCAGCACCTTGTTCTCACAGCAGCAGAGGAATCTCCTCCCCATTAGAACTGCCGCGGCCTGAGAATCTACTAACCTACTCATCCTCGAACACCGCACTGTTCCTTTCATTGAATATGCAAATTGACCTTTTACCATCAGTTTGCAAATTCCTTCCTGTTGTCATACAGCAAGACTTCCTGTTCAGAGACTGCCTCTCAGGTTTTCTCTAAGAATGCACAGTCAGTCACAAATCAGACTCTCACCACCTAGAAGCAGATGATTGGCAGTGGGTAAAACTACAGCGGGTGTCAAAACGATCTGTTAAAAAATTGGATGTTGAATGACCTCTAAGAGATCCCAACCAGAGACCCTCACCTGCAATCCTTCCTTCTCACCTCCTGAACTCATTCCCCATCCCAGGCTATAATTATAGATGTTCTGACTTAATAGAACAGAAAAGAAAACAATTGCAAGTTTTGGGAATAAAATCAATTTCAGGTTTTTGAACACTTGGTAGTGAGGAATTTTGGTAAAACATCAGATGTATATCTTTCATATGTTGTTCTCTGTATGTCTCTTTCACTCCATATGTTACTTTATTCATCAGTTATCACTGATGAGTGATTTTATGGATGGGGTTTTTAAATAAAAGATTAACTGGCCAACAAAATGAATAACAACATTAACACTCCTGGTAACATACTTAAATATTCATTAATGGTGTAATGCCATTTTCTAAAAATATTTACATCGGTTTTAAGAAATGAAGTACTTATATTAAAAACTAAGCTAAGCAGTAAGCAGTAATAAAATTACAAGATAGCGACATAGATAATGATCTTCAAATTATAAGAAGAGTTCTCCCAAGCACAGTGTTTTCTATTTCCTGACAGAAACAGAATATGCCTACAAAATATATTTTAAAGCAATTTATGTTTGCCCTCCATTAGATGAGACCTAAAGAAATCAAATGATATACATATTCCAAAAAGAATTTTAGCTTCTTTAACAATCCAATGTGGAGCTACAATCCATGAATTTATCTAAAATCCTTTTGAATTTATTTAAATATCAAATAGTGAAAATTCATCAGTAACAAGTACTGATTCCTATAAGTTTATGCAAATACCTTGCATAGGAAGGATATATTTCAGCCTCAAAATATAATCAACAGATTTTTTTTTTACTAATACTATATTATAAAAATCTAAAACCTTTAGGGCATTACCAACATGAGCTAGTGTCAAACTTTATTTTCCCAAACTTTTTTTTAGTCTGTGTTTATATAGAATTCATTCTATTCGCCTTCATTGTTTGACTTTTTTCTAGAGTTTTCTAATTTTGTGTGATGTAGTAACTATGTGTATCCATAATTTTCCTGATGAGAGTACATGCTGATATAACAAAAGCAAAAAAAAAAAGTGTTTTTCTGTTTCCTTTCTAATATCCTTTCTAATAAGCTTAGTATCATCTTGGCTTTTAAACAAATAGTAGCATTCTGGCCCATAACTTTGAAGAATAGTCTGGATTTATTTTCCAATATTTCAAGAAAAGGTCAAATCCATTATCCAGGACTTGAAGTTTAGACTAAATGTATCTTCCTTTCATTTAAATGGAAGCTGATCAGCTAATCTTCCAAATCCTACAAGCCATGTCCTAAGTTAAGTAATCAATACGAATCATTGTTAGATAACTAAAGAGATCCATTTAAAAAAAAAAAGAAAATGCTCTTTAAAAACAAAAACAATTTGGTCTCATACATTTATTTCCTGTGCAAAAATTCCATTTCTAACCTTCACCCACAAAATCCCTATATCAGTTTCACCCAATTATATCTAATGTGGGCCTGATTTGCTTCCCAACTACACAGTCTTGTAATTTATTTCATGGTGATGCCAATTAATTTAAAGTGAACTCTTTTCACAACTATGTGAAAAAGGTGGGATGTTGTCACAGCAGTAGTCAATTATTATATGAATAAAGAGTCACTTGCCCTGTGTTTCCCTTATTGTTTTGTCAGATTTGCCATTGCATTTTAATGGGAGAGCATGGGGAATGAATATTAAAGGAAAACTATTTACTTTAGCTATGCCATTTCAGAGGAATTTAATATGTTTTATTACAATTACTATTTATAGTGTGCATTTGAATGTAAAATATATATGCAAAATTAATTATAATCATAATTGAATAGATACTAGTGTGTTTCCAAGTATAACAAACAGAAGGTGGGAAAATAACATTTTTTAAATGACCTAATTTCTTTAAGAAACCACATCATTTTTTTCTCCTTATTTCATTTAAGATACAAAAATTGGATTGGATGCCTACTAGAGAAAAAAAAAAACCAATGAAGTTTAACTGGGTTATTGTTTAGCCATTGAATATTTATGCCTTGTGTTGTATCCAGATTAAAGTCAGCAATGAATATTTCTGAAAAACAGAAATCTGTCTTGTTAAATTCACATTTTTTCCTGGGGTGATGATTGTTTAACTATTCCTGGATATCTCACATAAAACATCATTTCATCGACTTATATTTTTACAAATAAGAATTTTGAAGTGGTTAATTTTTTTTAAAATATGGTGTGGTTTCCTTATTCTGATACTTTTGTTCATTATGTGCATTGGGGAAAATAAGTTGTAAATTAATTTTGTGAATGATGATGGCTTAGATACAAAATATAATAAATATCTGGTTCTTTTTAAAAACTGATAAGAAAAAATTAAATTTTTCATAATGTAGGTATATTAAATATTCTTATATTTGTTTCATATATTTTAATTAAAATATCTTACTTTAAAAGTTTCAGTTTGAGGTCTTTAAAAAGTAAATATTTTTGTGAATAATGCCTTTGAATTATTGTTTCTGTTCTTCTCTCCAAATATGTCATGTTTACCACAAAGACATAATCATGAATCAAAACCAAAAGACTGGCTTTCCTTACATCTTATAAACAGAAAAGACAGAGGAAATTCCTATTATATATTAGAAAAAATATATTTTGAAATTAATTATTCAAAGCAGTATTTGTTAAAGGTCTGAACATGAATCTTTTATGGGATCATACCAAAATCGATTATTAAAAACCAAGAGCACTTTGAGGGAGATTTAAATGTTGAATTTATGATTGAGCTACTAAAAATTTGCTTTTAAAGCATGTTTATTGTAGAACAACTCTATAGATTCCTTTATAGGATTTTCTTTTTTTGCTAGAAGCAGTCTTTTAAAATGAGTAAACAAGCCCCAACACTAAAAGATTAAAGATTGATTGGAAACTTCAAACAATGAGCCCTCACTGTGTTTTAAGCCGGATAAAAGCCATTTTCCCAAATGTAGTTTTTATATTAAGTGGTAGAAACCAATGAAGAGTGAAAAGTATCATTACATAATGGCTTGAAGTAAATTTAGAACTTCATTGAGAAATCTAAAGTTACATGAATATACTAACATATACATAGATCCTCTTAAGGTACTCTGTTTCTATCTTTTGAAAGCATTAATTACTTATTTCAACTGGTCATTTTTAAGCTCATATAAACTGTTTCATAATACCTCCATTTCAAATAGGAGTAAAGCCTCAGAAAAAAATGCAAGCAAGTATTAATCAAATTAGAAGACCTATTTTCTAAAACAATAACTTTGAAAAAAGAGGCTAAATATAAGCAAAACACATTTATTTTCTCATTCTGTAATTTAAATTAAAATGCAATTATTAGCCCTGAAACATAAAAGAAGATTTCTTCAGTCAGTATTGAAAGACCATAACAGTCTATTTATGTATTTAATTACTACTGTCTGATCAGTTGAGTTTTAAGAATTTCCCATTGAATTAACAATTCTGAGGTAAGCAGTGTGGAAAACACAAGAGGTTTTTTAAAGTCTTCAAAAAGTGTACCATAAACTGAAAGACAGTAGAAGTTGGACAGCAGCTCATAGCTTAAAGCATTTTCACAGAGAAAAGTAAGTTTTTGCTTTGCACAACGTAATATACAATTAAAAGAACTATGGTATAAATGTTAACTGCAGGATAATGTACAGGCAGAGTACGTGTTGATAATTACTATCACGGTATACAAAATATATAAATATAAAGACACGGGCGAGTTGAAACGCGGTCAGCTGAGACTTGGAAAAGAAAAGTTGTGGACCAATGTGCGAAAACGCAGGGCCCACCTACCAGAGAGGAGGGCAGGGACCGCGCCGAAAACCACGGCGCAGGCGCACTGAAGAGAGCCGGCTGGGAGAGAAACAGCGAAGATCACCTGCAGTTGACGAAACAAACGTAACGAAGGTGGATTTCAAGATTTGGGCCTTGGAAGAATAGAGGAATCATGCTACAACTAACAGAAATATCTTGTAGAAAAGCAGAATGACTGAAGAAGGATGACTTAGGTTTAATGTTAATGGAATTCCATTCAACAAGTGAAGTTGTAGGACTGCCTGTGTCCCATGGTTTTGAAGGATGTAAAAGAAGTGCATGCTTCTCCTCTTTCAGCTTCCACCAGCAGTTACAAACGCTCAGGTCTTCCACTTTGAATGAAACAGCCGTATCTTATTCTTCGTCCCTGCTCTATTTCTACCATAGTTTATACTCTTCACCTCCAAGCATCATGGAAATGTGTGGTCTGCACGTGGCCTTCACTTGCTCCTCTTCAATTCGCTATTTAACTTAGTACAAGAGGGGCTTCCGTCACTGGCGCTCACTTTTCCCTGAAATGTCATGGCTGTTTGAGATTAAATCTGGTGACCAATTCCCAGCCCTCTCATGATGGCCGTTCTGTGGAACTGCACACTGTTAACTGCTTCCTTCTGAATACTCGACTCACGGGATCTCTGTGACACCGTTTCCCACTAGTGCCCTTGTTTCCTAGCTGCTCCTGTTCCATCTGCTTCACAGGCTCCTCTTTCTCTGCCTTCTCCTTAGTTTCCCAAATTCAGCTTTCCATTCTCGTTCTCCTTGCCAGTCCCAGGACACTCTCCTGAGAGCATCCCCAGCCCCAGTCTCCATCACTACGAATATTCTGACTGCTGAGCAATTCAGATCCTGTGAGGTCCAAAGCTTATACCGTATGGAGGGTCCTCTTTAAGAAACAGAACACAGAATTCTGAATACAAAATTAGTTTAAGAAGTGAATACATACTTAGAACAACAACAAACAAAAAAAACCACATAATTTGTAAAAGGCTGACAAATACCACAGTATCATAGAAACCAAAAAAGTAACACATTTTCATTAACTGTCTGACACAACTCTATATTTTACTCCATTTTCATTAATCGTTCGGTAACATGATAGAGAGACTAGACAGATAAATCACTCTTTCATCTGGTGTGGTTAGTCAGCTGCTGTTTCTTATTACTGATATTTGGAATGCAAAAAAAACCATAAGGCCTCTCACCCAGATGAACGCGCTGTGTGTAATCCTCTTATAGGTTTGTGTCCAATAAATGGAGGAATTCAGATAAAGTTCATTTCTTAAATTCCCTTCAAAATTAAAATTTATTCTGCATTTATAATTATGTGTTTCAGTATCAAATATATTCATGAAAGAAAAGAACTTCTATTTTGATCAAGCATTAGTAAAAGCCACATCTTTCACTCAAAGTTTTTCACATCTGGATGATTCTAAGAGTTTTCCACAGAACAACTCGTGGTTCCATACATTCAGACTTTATTCCTCCTCCGTGACCCACGTTTCTACACCAGGCAACCCGGGACACTTGGCCCTGCCCCTGCACGTTGTAACGTCAGGTGAGTTGGCACAGAGGACCGTACACGTGTGCCTGAAAGCCTTTCCTGAACCAGGATGGCTAGCACCAGGATTGTGAACCTCCCAAACACTTTATTCTAAACCCAAACCAGTGTATCATCATTGCCTTTCAGGCAGATCCCCAAACTCACCCAGCCACTGTCAAGACGGAAAGTGTAGTGGAGGGAAGTCAGAGTAAAAGGGGCAGCAGTCTTAGGCAACTGTGGTTAAAATACTTTATTGCTAAAAATTTTACAAGAGCACATGACCTTGTGAACCCGTTGTGAGGGTCCCTCCCAGAGTCATGCCAGTGGGGTGGCCCAAGTTTATCTAATCCAGATGCACAGCCCCACCTGGCTGTTATGCAAACATCTCATCATTGAAAATGATGTGGCAACCTTACCTCTGGGCAATAAGGCCTTCGCATCCTCTAGTATTCCTTCCGTTACTGGTCACCCATCATTGAGATACCTGAGTCTAAAGGCAAGGAGTCATTTTAACAGTTCTCCTTTGATCTCAGATCTAATTAATTGATAAGTTCTACTGATACAATTTATTTCGATCACCACTGTCACTGCTATAAATCAGGGTCCCATCATTTTTTCTGCCTTTCCAACAGCCACCTAACTGGCACCCACTTTGCCAGTCTTACCTCACTGTGACTCACTTTTGTATTCTGCCAGAAAGCTTTCTGAATTAAAAATCCTAACAAGACACCCTCTTGCTTAAACCATTAATGGACACTCATTATGCACAATTTCCAAGCTTCTTACTCTGGCATATAAATTCCTTCATAACATAGTTCCTGCTTTCTTTTTTTTTTTCATCTTTATTGGAGTATAATTGCTTTACAGTGTTGTCTTAGTTTCTGCTGTATAGCAAAGTGAATCAGCTATATGCATACGTATATCCCCCTATCCCCTCCCTCTTGCGTCTCCCACCCACCCTCCCGATCCCAACCCTCTAGGTGGTCACAAAGCACCAAGCTGATCTCCCTGTGCCATGCAGCTGCTTCCCACTAGCTATCTATTTTACATTTGGTAGTGCATATATGTCCATGCCACTCTCTCACTTCGTCCCAGCTTACCCTTCCCCCTCCCCGTGTCCTCAAGTCCATTCTCTACGTCTGCGTCTTTATTCCTGTCCTGCCCCTAGGTTCTTCAGAAACTTTTTTTTTTTTTTAGACTCCATGTATATGTGTTAGCATACAGTATTTGTTTTTCTCTTTCTGACTTACTCCACTCTGTATGACAGACTCTAGGTCCATCCACCTCACTACAAATAACTCAATTTCGTTTCTGTTTATGGCTGAGTAATATTCCATTGTATATATGTGCCACATCTTCTTTATCCATTCATCTGTCGATGGACACTTAGGTTGCTTCCATGTCCTGGCTATTGTAAATAGTGCTGCAGTGAACATTGTGGTACATGACTCTTTTTGAATTATGGTTTTCTCAGGGTATATGCTCAGTAGTGGGATTGCTGGGTCGTATGGTAGTTCTAGTTTTAGTTTTTTAAGGAACCTCCATACTGTTCTCCATAGCGGCTGTATCAATTTACATACTCATCAAGAGTGCAAGAGGGTTCCCTTTTCTCCACACCCTCTCCAGCATTTATTGTTTGTAGATTTTTTTGATGATGGCCCTTCTGACCGGTGCGAGGTGATACCTCATTGTATTTTTGATTTGCATTTCTCTAATGATTAGTGATGTTGAGCATCTTTTCATGTGTTTGATGGCAATCTGTATATCTTCCTTGGAGAAATGTCTGTTTAGGTCTTCTGCACAGTTCTGGATTGGGTTGTTTGTTTTTTTTTGATACTGAGCTGCATGAACTGCTTGTATATTTTGGAGATTAATTCTTTGTCAGTTGCTTCATTGGGAAACATTTTCTCCCATTCTGAGGGTTGTCTTTTTGTCTTTTTTATGTTTTCCTTTGTTGTGCAGAAGCTTTTAAGTTTCATTAGGTCCCATTTGTTTGGTTTTGTTTTTATTTCCATTTCTCTAGGAGGTGGGTCAAAAAGGATCTTGCTGTGATTTATGTCATAGAGTGTTCTGCCTATGTTTTCCTCTGAGAGTTTTATAGCGTCTGGCCTTACATTTAGGTCTTTAATCCATTTTGAGTTTATTTTTGTGTATGGTGTTTGGAAGTGTTCTAATTTCATTCTCTTACATGTAGCTGTCCAATTTTCCCAGCACCACTTATTGAAGAGGTTGTCTTTTCTCCATTGTATACTCTTGCCTCCTATATCAAAGATAAGGTGACCATATGTGCGTGGGTTTATCTCTGGGCTTTCTATCCTGTTCCATTGATCTATATTTCTGTTTTTGTGCCATTACCATACTGTCTTGATTAGTGTAGCGTTGTAGTATCATGTGATGTCCGGAAGCCTGATTCCTCCAGCTCCATTTTTCTTTCTCAAGATTGTTTTGGCTATTGTGTTTTGGGTCTTTTGTGTTTCCATACAAATTGTGCCATTTTTTGTTCTAGTTCTGTGAAAAATGCTACTGGTAGTTTGATAGGGATTGCACTGAATCTGTAGATTGCTTCAGATAGTATAGTCATTCTCACAATGTTGATTCTTCCAATCCAAGAACAGAGTATATCCCACCATCTGTTTGTATCATCTTTAATTTCTTTCATCAGTGTCTTATAGTTTTCTGCATACAGGTCTTTTTGTCTCCTTACGTAGGTTTATTCCTAGGTATTTTATTCTTTTTGTTGCAATGGTAAACGCGAGTGTTTCCTTAATTTCTCTTTCAGATTTTTCATCATTAGTGTATAGGAATGCAAGAGATTTCTGTGCATTAATTTTGTATCCTGCTACTTTACCAGATTCATTGATTAGCTCTAGTAGCTTTCCAGTAGCATCTTTAGGATTCTCTACGTATAGTATCATGTCATCTGTAAACAGTGACAGTTTTACTTCTTCTTTTCTGATTTGGATTCCTTTTATTTCTTTTTCTTCTCTGATTGCTGTGGCTAAAACTTCCAAAACTATGTTGAATAATAGTGGTGAGAGTGGACAACCTTGTCTTGTTCCTGATCTTAGAGGAAATGGTTTCAGTTTTTCACCATTGAGAACGATGTTGGCTGTGGTTTGTCACATATGGGCTTTATTATGTTGAGGTAGGTTCCTTCTATGCCTACTTTCTGGAGAGTTTTTATCATAAATGGGTGTTGAATTTTGTCAAAAGCTTTTTCTGCATTTACTGAGATGGTCATATGGTTTTTCTCCTTCAGTTTGTTAATATGGTATATCACATTGATTGATTTGCGTATATTGAAGAATCCTTGCATTACTGGGACAAACCCTACTTGATCATGCTGTATGATCCTTTTAATGTGCTATTGGATTCTGTTTGCTAGTATTTTGTTAAGGAATTTTGTATCTACGTTCATCAGTGATATTGGCCTGTAGTTTTCTTTCTTTGTGACATCTTTGTCTGGTTTGGTATCAGGGTGATGGTGGCCTCACAGAATGAATTTGGGAGTGTTCCTCCCTCTGCTACATTTTGGAAGAGTTTGAGAAGTATAGGTGTTACCTCTTCTCTAAATGTTTGATAGAATTCGCCTGTGAAGCCCTCTGGTCCTGGGCTTTTGTTTGTTGGAAGATTTTAAATCACAGTTTCAATTTCAGTGCTTGTTACTGGTCCGCTTATATTTTCTATTTCTTCCTGGTTCAGTTTTGGAAGGTTGTGCATTTCTAAGAATTTGTCCATTTCTTCCAGGTTGTCCATTTTATTGGCATAGAGTTACTTGTAGTAATCTCTCATGATCCTTTCTATTTCTGCAGTGTCAGTAGTTACTTCTCCTTTTTCATTTCTAATTCTGTTGGTTTGAGTCTTCTCCCTTTTTTTTCTTTATGAGTCTGGCTAATGGTTTATCAATTTTGTTTATCTTCTCAAAGAACCAGCTTTCAGTTTTATTGATCTTTGCTATTGTTTCCTTCATTTCTTTTTCATTTATTTCTGATCTGATCTTTATGATTTCTTTCCTTCTCCTAACATTGGGTTTTTTTTGTTCTTCTTTCTCTAATTGCTTTAGGTGTAAGGTTAGGTTGTTTATTTGAGATTTTTCTTGTTTCTTGAGTTAGGATTGTATTGCTATAAACCTCCCTCTTAGAACTGGTTTTGTTGCATCCCATGGGTTTTGGGTCATCGTGTTTTCATTGTCATTTATTTCCAGGTATTTTTTAAATTTCCTCCTTGATTTCTTCAGTGATCTCTTGGTTATTCAGTAGCATACTGTTTAGCCTCCACGTGTCTGTATTTTTTACAGTTTTTTTCCTGTAATTGATATCTAGTCTCATAGCGTTGTGGTCGGAAAAGATACTTGATATGATTTCAATTTTTTAAAATTTACCAAAGCTTGATTTGTGACCCAAGATATGATCTAGCCTGGAGAATGTTCCATGAGCACTTGAGAAGAAAGTGTATTCTGTTGTTTTTGGATGGAATGTCCTATAAATATCAATTAAGTCCATCTTTTTTAATGTGTCATTTACAGCTTGTGTTTCCTTATTTATTTTCATTTTGAATGGTCTGTCCACTGGTGAAAGTGGGGTGTTAAAGTCCCCTACTATAATTGTGTTACTGTCGAATTTCCCTTTTATGGCTGTTAGCATTTGCCTTATGTATTGAGGTGCTCCTATGTTGGGTGCATAAATATTTATAATTGTTATATCTTCTTCTTGGGTTGATCCCTTGATCATTATGTAGTGTCCTTCTTTGTCTCTTCTAATAGTCGTTATTTTAAAGTCTATTTTGTCTGATATGAGAATTGGTACTCCAGCTTTCTTTCGATTTCCTTTTGCATGGAATATCATTTTCCATCTCTTCACTTGCAGTCTGTATGTGTCCCTAGGTCTGAAATGGGTCTCTTGTAGACAGCATATATACAGGTCTTGTTTTTGTATCCATTCAGCCTGTCTATGTCTTTTTATTGGAGCATTTAATCCATTTACATTTAAGGTAATTATCGATATGTATGTTCCTATGACCATTTTCTTAATTGTTTTGGGTTTGTTTTTGTAGGTCTTTTCCTTCTCTTGTGTTTCCCACTTAGAGAAGTTCTTTAGCATTTTTTGTAAAGCTGGTTTGGTGGTGCTGAATTCTCTTAACTTTTGCTTATCTGTAAAGGTTTTAATTTCTGCATCGAATCTGAATGAGATCCTTGCTGGGTAGAGTAATCTTGGTTGTAGGTTCTTCCCTTTCATCACTTTACATATGTCCTGCCAGTCCCTTCTGGCTTGCAGAGTTTCTGCTGAAAAATCAGCTGTTAAACTTACGGGGGTTCTCTTGTATGTTATTTGTTGCTTTTCCCTTGCTGCTTTTTATATTCTTTTCTTTGTTTTTAATAATTTAATTAATATGTGTCTCGGTGTGTTTCTCTTTAGGTTTATCCTATGTGGTACTCTCTGTGCTTCCTGGACCTGGGTGGCTATTTCCTTTCCCATGTTAGGGAAGTTTTCCACTATAATCCCTTCATGTATTTCCTCAGACCCTTTCTTTTTCTCTTCTTCTTCTGGGACCCCTATAATTTGAACGTTGGTGCGTTTAATGTTGTCCCAGAGGTCTCTGAGACTGTCCTCAGTTCTTTTCATTCTTTTTTCTTTATTGTGCTCTGCAGTAGTTATTTCCACCGTTTTATCTTCCAGCTCACTTATCCGTTCTTCTGCCTCTCTTATTCTGTTATTGATTCCTTCCAGAGTACTTTTTATTTCAGTAATTATGTTGGTCATCACTGTTTGTTTGCTCTTTAGTTCTTCTAGATCTTTGTTAAATGTTTCTTGTATTTTCTCCATTCTGTTTTTGAGATTTTGGATCATCTTTACTATCATTACTCTGAATTCTTTTTCACATTCGTTGCCTCTTTCTTCTTCATTTATTTGGTCTTGTAGGTTTTTACCTTGCTCCTTCATCTGTAACATATTTTTTTGTCATTTCCTTTTTTTTTTGGTTGGGTGGTGCTCTATTTCTGTCTTACTGGTTGTTTGGCTTGAGACGTCCAGCACTGGACTTTGCAGGCAGTTGGACAGAGCTGGGTCTTGGTGCTGAGATGAGGACCTCCGGGAGGCCTCACTCCGATTGATATTCCCTGGGATCTGAGGTTCTCTGTTAGTCCAGCAGTTTGGACCCGGAGCTCCCACCACAGGAGCTTGAGCCCAACCTCCAGCGTGGGAACCAAGATCCTGCAAGCTTCATGGCGCAGTTAAAAAAAAAAAAAGGGAGAAAGAAAGAAAAAAAAGAGCAGTACAATATCAAAGAATAAAAAACAAAATAAAATTAGAAAGATAAAAAAACATATTAGGAAAAATAAAACTATAATTGAAACAACTACAACAAGGTGAAATACAACCAGAACAGAAAAAAGAAAAAAAAAAAAGGGTGGGGGGGACCAAGCCAAAAGGAGAGAACAATAACAATGTATAAAGAATAAAATAAAATTAGAAAAGAATCAACTACAATGAATCAACAAGGTAAAAAAGAACCCCAATCTAAGAGGAAAAAAGAAAAGAAAAAAAAAAAAAGCCTTGGCTATGGAGGTGGAGTTTAGGCAGGGGGGTGGAACTTAGGCAGGGGCAGGGTTTAGGGTGGGGCAGGACCTAGGCGGGTCGGGGGAGTGACGTTTAAGCGTGGGGCGGGGCCTCTGCTTAGGACCTGCACTTAAGGGGAGAGGCAGCATGTGGAAAGGAGGGCCTCTGGAGTGTGGAGTTCCCGAGTTTGGAGGTAGGGCCCTGAGTGAGGGTGTGTGGGTGGAGTTTAGGCCCAGTGGGGTTGGAGGGGGTCTCAGAAGGGGTCTCCGAGTGGAGAGGTGGGGCCCTGGGGGGGGTGTAGGGGTGGGGCTTGGGCTCTTCGCAGCAGGAGGGAGGCTCTGAGGGCAGAGGGTTAGGCCCAGGAGCTCAACAGGCCTCCCACTGCCCAAGTGGACAGGGAAAGCACTGGCCCCATCCCTTCTGTCCCTTTGCACCCCTCCCCCACTGTCTCTGCCGTCCCTGCTGGACCCCTAATCGTGGGTGGGTCTCTCTGGGTGTAGGGACTCCTCCCCTCCCCCAGCCACCCCACAGGAGTGCCGGTCCTGGAGATCCGGCCTTTACTTTTGCTCCCCCTTCACTCCCTCCCACTCCCTCAGGACCCGCGCGGCTGGCGGGGGCATCAGTGGGCAGAGGATCAGGCCCGGGATCTCAACAGGTCCCTGGGGGCCCAAGTGGGCAGGGGAAACCTGGCCACGCTCCCTTTTGATCCTCTGTGGGATGTGGGATCCCTTCCCCTCCCCCAGCCGCCACTCAGGGGCGCCAGTCACATCCCACCTCCACTTCTCCTCCCCCTTCACTCCCCCCATGCCCCACGTCCTACCCGGTCACTGGGGGTTCCTCCCGTCCCCTTAGGTGTCCATGGTCCCCCACCAGTGACTGGTAGGTGCCCTAGTTGTGAGGAGATGTGAATTCCGCATCCTCCTAGTACGCCATCTTGACTCAGCCTCTCTGCTTGCTTTTTGAGCCTCACCTCTCATCTACTGTCTACCCCTCATCTCTACACCATGCTACATTCCAATAATACTAAAATATTATAATTGGCCACACCATGCTCAAGTATTTATATCTGTTGCTCCTTCTGCCAGAAATATCACCCCCTGAACAAGTTGGTTAAACTCCTCTGATCTTTTGACTTCCTTTCCAAGATACCTTTTTTGACCACTGACACCACTCTTTGTCCCTCTAACCTGAATCAAGACTCACCAGGTGAACCTATTCTGTACCTTTATTAGGGTATGAATCATGTATTAGAATTAATATCCTTATTCATATTAAAAAATCCATTAATAATCCAGCTTTGGTGGGTGCAAGGCTCTGACACCTGGAGAGGACTGTGACGGTTTTAGGTTTGTTGTGTAACAACAAATATCTTGTTCAATGTTCCATGAGAGTTGATAGTAATCCAAAATTTCCCATGAAGGCAGAAGCTATGCAACTTTCATAAATTCAGATTTTTTTAAATCTCAGAGATCATCAGAATACCTGCTCAAATATCTTTATGCTCTTTAAGCTCCTTATTTGTCTGCAAGTCATCTTGTTCAACAAGATCAGGAACAAAGTGGGGAATCATAAAAATAAATACATAAGTAAAAAAGTATTACCTAAAATATTTTTTCTCTGAGTATGACTCTATGATTTCGATTTCAGCTTTGTCACCTTTGTCTTTTGACTTTATACCCGCCGCAAAAATTCTACAAATTACAGTTCTAGTTTCTTTAAAGTGAATGAGAACGAAAAGAAATAGTCTGAGTGCAGAAATTCTTCCATCTCTTTATTTTCCAAGCACGGGAGCCCAGTCTAGTTGTGGGGTCATCACACAGACTATTGACAGTAATTCCGTACATTTTCTGACCTTGGGTAAGGACAAGTTCAGCTATTTAGAGCAACAGGCACACCAGCTTTCCTGTGGTGCCCTCCTAATGCCTCTCAGGTGACCCTGGATCTGTGGGCTCTGGGTTAAGAGAGAGGAGTCTCCTTGTGACCGGCTTTTAACCCAAATTAATTCCCATTAGCCCCAGCCCCACCTAGAAGAAGATGTAGCTACCCTGTTATTACCATCACGCAAAAGGTAATAAGCTTTCTAGTCATTCTGAGCCATAAAGCATAAAGATGTCCACATTTAACAGAGGGGGCTTGACAAGCAGCACAGGTGTTTTCAAAACCGGGCACTTCCAAGCAGAGACCTGGTCATAGCCAAGCATGCCAACCTTTGGCTACTGCTTCACCCAGACTTAACTGCACGGCACCTACTTAGCAATTCATCTTTGTTGTTTTCAGAGCATTCAATGGGGTCTTCATTGAATCAACCCTCTATTCCTGCCCTGATTTTATTTGTTTGTGTATTATTTAATCAAATAATGCATTAACCATAATAATTAAAACAAAGAAAAAAGCGAAAAAAATCTGTCTCTTGATAAACATACAGCTCTTTTGGTATGAGGAGATGAGCTTTAGCAACAAAAGATTCAATATTGCAGACATCAGACAGTATGTTAAAAACATAAAGTGGAAAAACTCAGAGAAGCCTTTGATTGGAGTTTGTTAAGAGAATATCTAGACTGACTTTTAAGATGACTTTTAAGATGGCGAAAACCCACATCTAGTTATCCGACATCATGTTGTATTAAAATCCTGAAAGAACTGAGAGCGAAATAGGAAAGACGGAGGTGGCCCGTTTATTGTCAAAGCATAAATTTCTAAGAGTTTAAAATACCATTCAAATGCAAATATAAAATAAACATATTGACAAAATCATTGTACTTTTTAATAAGGGAACCAGCAGGATAGTAAAGCTGTTTCAAAAGAGAATGAGACAGCCTGAACTACTCACAATCAATTGAAGATGCTAAAATATAATTACAAAGTTATGTATGAAACTAATTAATGTCCTAGAGAGTACTACAGCCATATTCTTTTCTTCCAGACACAAATCCATTGCTTCTCCAAAGGACAAAATTCGTTGTCAATTTATCAATCATCTACCTTCACTGAGTCTAAATCCTGATCAACAATAGGTAGTAAATCAAACAGTGGTTCATTCCCCCAGAGCAGGGGTTGGCAAAAGTTTTCTTTAAAGTGCCTGATAGTAAATATTTTAGTATTTTTGTGCCATATAAAATCTCTGTCACATATTGGTTTCCTTTTTTTACTTTTTAAAAATGTAAAATCCATATTAGCTCAAGGGCTGAACAAACAGGCCTTGGTCTGGATCTCACCTGTGGGCTATAATTTGCCAAACCCTGCCCTAGAAAATAAAATAATCCTTGAATGAACCTGTTGCACAAGCTCTAGTGTGACACTGAGAAAAGCCTTGCAGTCTTCCCTTGCCTTTCTTCCAAGATTTGGGTAATTTGCTCATCATAGAAATGAGGAAGCAGAGGCAAAAAGAGTTGATTAGCCCAAAGCTCTAAAGCAAGATGCACAGCTGGGACTGGACTGGGGCTTCAGTGCCCTGTTCTCTCATCTCTCTTAATCACGTACATGTACACAACACACACACACACACACACACATGCATACATGCACACACACACACACACAGTGACAGTTTTGATAAACTATTTTTTAAAGACTTTATTTTACTTACTCATTTTATAATGTGATACATAAGATGTTTAACAAGAAATTCAGTTGGCATTGTTTTTCATATTGTTATATTGGGTAGTTGTAATCATAGTCTGTTCTACATGCAAAAATGTCAATGCCAGTTGAAGGGTCAAAGCTAAAAGAGAAGAGAGAAGAACCAAGAAGGAAGGAATAAAAGGAAAGGAAGAAACTCTGACTAGGAAAGAGCAATAAAGATATTTTATCCCTTCAAGAGAGTTGTCAGGGTCTAGTAGGGAAAACAGAAACAATTCTGGGTAGGTTGAAAAGAGGAAATCTAATACACAGAACTAGTTATCAAAGTGATGGCTGAGCTGAAAAGCTAAGCAAAGGATGGTGATGAAACACAGAGAGTAACATCAACTAGAAGTGCTATTGTCTTAGGGCTAGAGGCACACAAGACGAGGGGGTGTTAACAGATCTCAGGAGTCCGAAGTGTCTATTGGGGCCAGAACACCATGTGAGGGTTGACTGGTAGAAGGTGGAACCACAGAAGGAAGGCCATGTTTGGAGGCATGGAAAAGACGCAGTCCCTGATGGAGACACCACCCAAGACAGAGAGGGGGAAACACTCTAGAGTCTCCCCTCCCCCTCCCCCCACCAATCCCTGTCTGTGGCGCCCATGGACTAACCCTCTAAGTGTGTAAAAAAAAAAAAAAAAAAAAAAAAAGAAGGAAGGTAAATATGGAAATAGAAGTAGGGAAGAAACAGGAACGAAAGAGGAATTAACAGAGAAGAAAGCACGGTGCACAATAAAGCAAGATTCGAGAGTAAGCTTTCATTTCTGCACGATAGAAGTTGCCAGCCCCTAATAAACCACCCAATTTAATCTATGAAAGACAGGGTGTTGAAAAAAGAAAAAAAAAACTATAAAATATACATAACTCACTAATGTCAAACATATCTATCACTACTAACATTATAATTATCAAACACTATTAAAAAATCTAAATGTGCATAATGAAAAAGAATGCTGTTATATCTCCCTGAATTTGCATTTTCAAGTAATTCAGAATCATAAGTATAATAAAATTATTACGCTGAATTACTTTTATTAAACCTACAATATGAAATAAAAAGGTATTTAAATCCAAGTAAAGTGCTTAATGAAAATTCTTATTTTATGAAATGCACATATTATGAAACTATATTTGAGTTATTTAAAACTGTTGTTTAAATTAGTCTTCTTAAATATTTTGAGAATGCTACTGAACTTATACACAAACAACTATAATGTCCCATGAATTTAAAACAATATTTAGCAGTAATTAAACTATACAGATTTTTAAATATAACCATTTTTGAATGTGAACAAACTTAGCAAGTTTTATTAAGCAAGTGTATTTTAGAAACATGCCTTGGGAAAAATACAATTTCTTGGGGATATGAAATATAAGAAAATAATTGGGGAACTTTTAGGAAGTCCCTGAAAATTTTTAACCATATAACTCTTTTAACTTAAGGTTACTTTTCTTTCATGATTAAAATGTTAAACTTAGAAAAGTAGCAACTTTTCAACAAAACATGCAACGTACTGGTTGTGAAGAGCTATGCTATACATTATGCAAATTTAATTTTACCCTTGCTGTAACACTGAATAAATGCACATACTATGTCATAATGAAGCATTTCTTCCTAGTACTATTCTAAACTTACCATACAACTCAGCCATCAGTAAAATGTTATTTAATATATTACAAGTATTTGTTAATACCAAAGGTTTAATTAATTAATTCTATATCACAATGCTTAAAATAATATTTCTTACCTCACTGTTTTCACTTACTGGAAGGATATGAGATGTTATCCTATTTTGAAGTTAATAAGTTGGCCTACTATAATCCCATAGATGACAGAAGACACAAGACTCCTGAATCTGAAACAAAAGATGTTATTACTCATAGTAAAAGCAGTAGGCAAAGTATCAGGACCCTTGAGTCCCCCCTCCCACAGGTGCAGAGAGCTGGGTGACACCTGCATACTCAATGGTTTGTGTCACAAGAGAGAAAGCCTGAGCTTAGGGAACCTGAATCTTTATAATGGGCAGTAAACATGCCTATCCTTTGCTCTGGAGAGAGACACACTATTTTCCAAGGCTACTTGCAAAAATAGTCAGTGCTTCTGCTTACAAGATAGGCAGAAATGTGAGAGGCCCGTGGAGAAATGTCTCCCAACAGCTACCCAAAGCCTGGAAAATAACTAGTCTTTTTACAGGCAACACAGGGAAAATGCTCAGACATCTTTGCTCTGTGGACTGTGAATGCAGAGCTGCATCTGAACTTGCAGGAAGCCATTCCCTGAGAGCAGGAGGTAATAATCAACAGAGAAAAGGTAACAGTCATCTTTCATCAGAGACGATACTCTACATAAAAGTAAGTCAAAGTATATTACTTTGCATGAGATGGGATTTTTCTCTTTGGAAGCTCTTCAGCAAGCTGCCTACAAATGGATAAGAGAAGTGCCCTAGAAAAGAGGCCCATGTTTTCTAAAGATGGAAATACTTGGAGTTAAACAGATTGCATTTAAAATAAGTGTCACAAGTGAGATGACTCAACTGAAACTTCGCTGCTTGATCTTCTGTTTGCTCTTCTAAAAAGAAGTCATCATTTCAGATCTTAAATGTACCAAATATAGTTTCAGTTGTGTCACACCCCTTGTGGCTCCACATTTCAGTTATGCAATATTACAGTGGAACAATGCTGCCCACTTGAAATTCAACTTCACTTACTGCGTTGCTGTAGTCCTGAGAACCCTCTGAGTAGACATCAAAGCAATCATTCCATTTCTGCTTAAATCAATGTGTGTCTCTTGGGAGTAATACTAAATTCTGGTGCTATACAAATTTTTTAAATAATTAAACACAGTTTCCACTATAAGTGGCACAGGACACCTCCTTATGAATCCACTACTTCATCAAGTACACAGATGTAATTTATGCACACAATAACTAAACTGTATAGTTAGAAGTTTTAAAGAAAACCATAATCAAAATAATACATTAAAATCACTGATTTTTCTTTCATTTTATTTTGGGGGGGGGGCCTCATTTAAAAAAATTGTGCTACCTCTACTCCAACCCTAACAAAAATCTCCACAAAATAGGGCAATATCTTAAGTAACCTGATATACTGTTGTATAATATAAATGTTTAAGACTGTGCACCAGACTGCTTACTATAAGAGTACTTTATTTTGCTTATTATTTTGCTATGGATGCCTTCCTGCAGAGTTTTTACTCTCATCTACCTAATCTATTATTGGAGTATTAAGAATCGCCCAAGTTGACAAGGTAAAGTAAAAAAGCAGTTACTGCTCCAGTTCACCACCCATCCATCCATGCATCCATCTATCCATCTACCCACCCACCCATTTTTCCAGTCATCTATATAGTAAGCCTTTCAACCATTAATTAATCCAGCAAATAATTAACTGTTGAGTTGCTTCATAACTGTGGTTCATAGAAAAGTGAGTAGGGACTTCTCCCAATGGGTTAAATAACATGTTGCTTTCACTGAACACATAATAGGGAAATTATTACAGGAATGCAATGATAGAAGGCCCTGTATGTGAGTCAGCTGGGATAGAGCAGAGAGTTTAAGAAAGTGAGAAAGAATGCGTGTGTGCGTATCTGTCTGTTTGGAACAGGAAGAGCCTCAAAAGAGGTTAAGACTTAGCCTTTCAATGCAGGGGGTGTGGGTTTGATCCCTCGGCAGGGAGCTAAGATACCCCATGCCTCGGGGCCAAAAAACCAAAACATAAAACAGAAGCAATATCGTAACAAATTCAATAAAGACTTTGAAAATGGCCCACATCAAAAAAATCTTAAAAATAAAAAGAAATCTAAAGAATAAGTTAGGCTTAAACCAATACTAAAAACCTACCAGATAGGGTGATGGAATATAAAAGGTGTTGGGGGAAAAAAAGAGGGCGAGCGAGCACCGTGAGTTTTGAAAACCTCAAGGCCCAGCCAGCTCCATGCTTGAGTGAATGATTTACGGTCTCATCCTATCTCTATTCACATTCACTGGTCTTCTCATCTCTGTGGCTGAATCTGAAAATGGAGACATATGGCAGCCCTAGAAATTCTACCACTCCTCTCCCCAACCAACACCTAATAAGCCAAGATTGTGGGGCCACACAGAAGAGGAGTAGAACTTCTCCTTTCGGCTTTGCTTTGTTGCCTGCTGATGTGCCACAAGTTAGAGGTATTAATATTCACACATTTCAGAAATGCTCATTGAATACTTGCTATGAGGTATGCAAGGCATTAGTTTCTAGGGAGACAAAAGTAAATAGGGTGGATAGAACATCTGCCTCTTTGGAAAGTACAGCTTAGCAGTAGAGAGAAAACGAAACAAGCCCAATAATATTTTCTATTAAAGGGAAAGGATAGAGTTCATAGAAGGACATGTCAGTCTTTGACAGGGATGGAGAGCTCAAATAAATCCTTCCAATAGGCATCTACCATTCTGTGTGCCAGAGTGGGGAGGAAGCTGGTCAAGGGGTTTAAGCAACAAAGAAAATTAAAATTTTCTTTTAGAAAGATGCCTGAAGTGTTGAAATGCCATGGAAATGAACAAAACTTTCACTTCTCGGTGTTAAATGTTTATGTATAATCTTGTCAATGTAAAAGTGTTCACCAAATTATTCTATAACTTTGATCTCCTTTCTACATGCAAGGTATAAGCATCTTCAGGGCAAGAAACTTTTCCTTTCACCAAGTAGTGGGACAGAGCTTCATACACAGTAAACACATTTTAAATACTCTTGTCATGTCTAATCCAAACCCAGAAAATACAACACACTGAGGCTGGCAGTGTCTGTTTGCTTTCTGTAGACAATAAATAAGTTCATCACAGACCCTAAAAGTGGTTACAAATATGGTTGACGTGATTATAAGACCTTGATTTTGTAAGATTTCAATGTTCCACATGCCACGGAATTAAAAAATTATGTCAAAGTTTGACTAAAATTCTGTAACCAGTTCCTTAAAAATATCAAGCAACCTCCCTTCTATTTCCTTGGTCTACACCGGAGGAAGGTGGGTTCGTGGATGGGGAAATCAACTAACTCTTTTCACAGAGCAAACTAGAACCTCTCCAGCTCACCTTCAGACGGAATTCTGTGGCACCCACATATGTATTTTAGAATGAGGACAACTTCCTACCTGACTGCTCCACAGCAAAATTCATACCATTGTGGGGAGGGGGGGAGGGGAAATTCACCCCTGAACTTTCACCCAGTTAAATGTCTAACTATGGCAAGAAGTGAAAGAGCACTTGGTGGAAAATCAAGGCCTGCTGCTGATTCGCATCTCCACAATTCCCCCCAGGGCAGTTGGGTGGCCAGTTAAGCTTAAATGCTGAGCACCAGGCTATGGGGTCTGGCCCTTTCAAAACTCGCAGCTGTAGCGGTGGAGACTTCTTCCCCGAGCAGGGTTTCAACCCCACACTAATCCCAGTGACACTTTACCCTAACGCACTCAAGCCAAGAGAGGGTAGATCCACCTTTAGAACGTTGCCTTATTATTTAGGATTGATTTTCAGTTAATTTTCTTTTCTGAATTTTAACGTATTCCCTGGTCTTTGCTACTTATTTGGTTTATGATGAATAAGATTAGTGCTGGGGAAAAACACACCTGTGGGAAAACGATGAGTGCAAAATTTTCATTAAAAAACTCAAAACACACAATCTAATAAAATTCAGAACTCACTACACATTTATGTTTTGAATTTCACACACAAAAATTATTCCTTGCTTTGAATTTAGAAAAAACTCCAAAAATTGTCGGTTATAGAAATCTCAAACAACCTGAAGATGAGTGTATTTTATATCCCCGCCTTTGTAAAGGTAGGGTTTTCTGTCACTATTCCTTCTCTAATGCTTTTTCTCAGGATTCCGATAACTAAGATTTTTCAGGATATATTCTCCATCTGACGTCGACAGGAGTGAAATCGCAAACCTGTGCCTGACTCACTTTCTTTTCAGGTTTATTTTTATAAATAAGTAAGTTGTTATGCCTCCTCGTCACCATGACAGCTTTCTGCAGTGCCGAAAACACACCCTTTCCCCCTGACACTCTTGTCCTACTCAGATTCCACGGTTTGCATTGAAAATGAACGAATCCTGAATGATATTCTTATTCCAGGCCTTCTGCGAATGGGTTTGGCATCCAGGCTGCTGCTGGAGTGTGAATAATTTTCCATTCTGCATTCATTAGTCATAGAAACAAGCAAAGAGGATTTATAGGAAATGATGGAATCTGGAGGCTAATCTTTTTTCTCTCTGGTGGTGGTATTGATTTCTTGACATCCTTTTATTTTTCTCTAGCTCTAGGAACACAAATGATAGGCAAGAAATTTTCTAAAACATAATTAAATATCATCTTTCAAGAAAAAATTGTATGTGAATTGGGACAAGAAAAGTGTATGTATTTGAGAGAAATATAGAAAAAAGACAAGCAGTAATGCTCAGACAGGTAGGAAGTATGAAGAAAAGGAAGAGGCTAGAAGAGTGAATGGCAGTTATGTAAGTACTACACCAATGATGACTATAAAGAACGTAATGATTTTTACTTCGCATCTTTTGATACAAGTGCCATCACAATCTAGTTACATGTCACATTCATACAGACAGTACCTTGGCAGTTTCTGATTCTCTAAAATTGTGTGAATGTTTATAAAGAGAAAAGTCAGCAGAAAAGGAAGTGACATTATGGAAACTCTTTTAAGTGAGATCTTTGTAAGCTCCAGTTTAACTGAATAAATAACATTACAAGTAAATTCACAGGACAATTAGGAAAAGAGGTTTAAAAACAGATACATATAAAAAAAATTCTACTAAGCAATGAATCATGTGAGAAAGCTTCAAGAATATTGAGCAAATGTACAGAGGAGAAGAAGGCTAAGTATTTTTCAGAACTTCAGTTGGATGTTGTATTAATTTGCTAGGGTTGCTATAACAAAGTATCACAAACTGGGTGGCTTAAACAACAGAAATATGTTGTCTTATGGTTCTGAAGGCTAGAAGTCTGAAATCGAGGTGTGGGCAGGGTTGGTTCCTTCTGAGATTCAAGAGGAATACTGTCCCAAGTGTCTATCGTTGGCCGTCTTCATGTTCACATGGCACTCTTCCTGCATGTGTGCCTGGGTCCAAATTTCTCCATTTACAAGGACTCCAGTCATATTGGATCAGGAACCCACCCTACTCCATTATGACTTTACCTTAACTAATTATATCTGCAACGATCCCATTTCCAAATAAGGTCACATTCTGAGGTGCTGGGGGTTAGGACTTCAACCTATGAAATTTGGACAGCACACAATTTAACTTATAACGGGTATGAACCTCTTTTAAAGGGAAAAATATGCTAGCAGATAGCCCACATTGACTATTTCAGTTTTAACGTTACCTGAATGAGTAACGAAACATATTTCTTAAAATTCACATAATACTAAGCAGACGAAATCTAAAATTAAATTTAAATTAATAATACTAATTTATCACGACAGAAATGTCATTTTGTTGCAGCCAAATCATATTTAGAACACGAGTGTGCTTTTGGCAGCTACAGTATTAGCTCTTTTGATTTCAATATGGGCCACAGATAATTCCATATCTCCCTAGCTTTCTCTATTTGAGCTTCCAAAAAGCAAGAGTGGTTTCAGTCAGTCCTAAGGGAAAAGAGGCTCCCTGCTCAAGAGAATCTTCCTCCTGCATTCCCAGGCAGCGGGACCCTGTACAAAAACTTCCACCTGATTATGGGTGATACCATCCAATTAGAGTGTGTCTCTGACATCATCCAAGACACGATGGGTATTTCAGGTTTCAAGGTTACTTTTTGACCTTCATTCTTAGTGGCAGTTTCAGTTAATGTCTGTAGCAAGTTAGTAATTGCCTCTCAAATGGAAACTCTCTAGTCCAAAATCCCCATAGTCGCTGCTGAGAGGAGCCCACAGACTTCGCCACGGCCCCAGTCTCTGCTGCGCAAAGAGCTCTCACACAGAGCATCTGTCCCAACACCAGCTCCTGTTCTACAGGGGGTGGGCTCCGGCAATCATACTGGTTCCCACTTAGCCTGTCTAATTAATCTTTCTCGAAGGGCGAATTTACATGTCATCTTTTACAAGACTAGGTAGGAAAAATGTTCCCCAGCCACTGGAATGAGACATAATACTCATTCCTATAAAACATTCAGATAAAAGAAACACGACTTCTTTACATAAACATAAACATTCCAACTTTTACTCAAACTCTCACCTTAAACCTATAAACCCTTATTTTTTTCTACTCCTTCAATCTAATTATAGCCTGAGTTAGGGCTTCACCAGGGAGTTTTGGTACCACAGTGCATGGGGTTCCCATACCAAGGAGCCCTGGACATTTCCCTTTTCTGTCCCTGACCATTCTACCCACTCTGATGCAAAAGGCTTTGGGTTCCCAGCATGAGGCTGAGCCAGGGACCTGGCCCTTTTGCCAATCTTTATCCTGGTTATAACCTACTTAACCACTGCCCAGCAACTGTAGTTCAGATTTCCCATCGTAATATTTGCCTACCTTCCAGCTTTAAATTTCTCTAAACTTGGGTAAACAGAGTGGACTTATTTGGGCCCCTTTAATGTTGGGGACAAGCAGGGAGGTCCCTCTGCCCTGCCCAACATTTGGCAGTGCTCTCCTAAAACTGTGCTGTAACCCCGCCAGCGTTCTTTTTATTGATCTCATTTCTTAACAACTGTGTAAGATCTCCACCCTGCTTGGATGATTTTAGGGGCCTTCCGCTTTCTTTTTCCTCTTTTTTGCCCATATCAATGCTTCCTTTATCCCTTTGTTTTGTCTTTTTCTTTTGGCCTCACCTCACAGCTTGCAGGATCTTAGTTCCCCAACCAGGGATTGAACCTGGGCCCTGGCAGTGAAAGCGCCAAGTCCTAACCATTGGACCGCTGGATCACCAGGGGATTCCCTATCACCGTATTTCTTAATAATAGTTTAAATTTTCCACCTTTTGGGAAAGAGTGCCTCTCCCCATTCTCTTCTGAATTAATCTTATGTCTTTATTAGCATTTGTATGAGCCATGGGGGGAAACTGAGGCAACAAGTTCAATAAAGCTTCCAGAGCTGTCCCTCGGTTTTGCAGCAGTAAGGGTACATGGGGTGCCCGTGTGAAAAGGACCCTCTGAACCACAGCACTTACCATGACAGGGTAATAGGCACATTCAGTGGGTGACTATCCAGGTCATCACAAAGCCAGTCCCACATGGCTTGCACACAAAGCATATAAGCTGCTTCACCCAGGGTGTTCCACTTGGCATTTATGGGGGAGATGGTCAGTCCCCCTCCTCAGGACAAGTAGACCTCACAGTGGTTTTTATCCAGTCCACAACATTGACTGTTCTCTCAGGAATAACCTCCTGTGTGTCTGGATCACGCATCTGTGATCGTTCACTGGTGAGCTGTGTGTACTGTATCAACCCAAATGTGCCCTTCCATCCTGAATCATTAAAACAAAAGACACAGACCCTACAGTAACCACTCTCACTATCCATTTCAGTAAAGGCTCTAGAGGAATCTGATGATACAGATCTACAAATGAAACAACTCTTTTACACTATGCCCGTTGGTCCATAGGTTCTTGGTTTTGCTGTCTTGCACACTGACCACCTTCCTGGTGACCAAGGTCTTAGAGGTACTTTCTGTTGTCCCTTTCTGGGTGGCTTTGAGACTAGTGGCCAAAATCTCCGACTGATCAAATTCTGAGCTCGTTCCACCAGCAAGGCCCAACTCAGCACTTTCTTTTAACTTTCCTTGTAGCTCTTGCGGGTTAAAATAACCAAGAGATCGTATATTTAGCTTTTCTGCTATTAGTTTGCATTCCCTTAAGCATGCCGTGAACCAAGCCCTACAGCTGTCTCCAACTCTAAATTCTGTTGGTAACTTTTAGTAATTGATGGTGCAGCTACTTCTCCATACTGTGCATGACCATGTGGCCAGCCAAGAATCAAGGTTCCTCATGCCCCACCCTTTCATCCTTCCTCCTCCCAAACTCTACATTTCCATGAGGCAAGGCTGTTCTAGCAAATCCTACTTCTCTGACTCCAACTAAAAGAGAAATACTTGTTCCTATACTCACACAGCAATGCTCCACTTCTCACACCCAAAGTAGGGGTTTTTCCTGCACCAACCAATTCTCAACTCTCCAGACACCACCGGCTGTCCTACAGTTCAATTCTGACACTACCGACCTGGAGTTAGTGCAGATCCCACAGGTTTAAGGGCTCAGTTCCGCAGGACTGCCCCTCGTCCAATACCAGTCACAGGTACTGGATTCCCAGGTTACCCACACTTCCATCAAACGTGGCTGACAAATCAGGAGTTCCCATGACTCCTCTTCCAGTTCAGATAACTTGCTATAATGACTCATGGAATTCAGGAAAACACTTACTTTTACCAGTTTATTGTAAAGGATACGACAAAGGATGCAAATGAATAGACACAAGAAGAGGTACATAGGGCAAGGTCCAGAAGGGTGTCAAATGCAGGGGTTTTTGTCCCCGTGGAATTGGGTGCGCCAGCCTCCTGGCACATGGACGTGTTCACCAATCCAAAAGCTCTCAGACTTCATACTTGCATATTTTTATGGTGGCTTCATCACATAGGTATGATTGATTATTAACTCAATCTCCAGCCTTTCTCCCCCCCCCCTCCCCCCCCCCCCCCCGAGGATGGAGAGTGGAGTTGAAGACTCCAAGCTTCTAACTGTGGCTTGGTCTTTCGGATGACCAGCCCCACCCCATCCAGGAGCTATCTAGGGACCCCTACCTATCAGTCATGTCAATAGCACACAAAAAGACGCTCTGATTACCCCAGAGTTTCCAAGGATCTTGAAGTTCTTGGTGTCAGAAACCAGAGTCAAAGACCAAATTAGAACAAAAGATGCTCCTAGCACCCCTATAACTCAGGGAATCATAAGGTTTTTAGGAGTTCTGTACCTGAAACTGGGCGAAGGGTGAAATAATTCTTATTAAGCCACAGAACCATTGCTGAACACTAGAATGAAGAGCCTACTGTATCAGCCTGGGTCCAATCAAGACAGAGAAACTACACAGTTAACACAGGGAAACTTTAATATAAAGAATTATTAACTATAGCAAGGGATTAGAGTAACACAAAGTTGGCTAGTAAGAAGTAAAGAGAACTTAAAGAATCCAAAATTGTCAGGCAAAAGGAACAGCTACTACCTCTAGGGTTAAGGGTTAAGACAGAGCACTCAAGGTAGAAACACTGCAGGGCTGAGATCCAGAACCTGCAGCTCTGCCTCATTTTATGGCAGGGAAGTTGCTCTATCACTGCACCAAAAGAGCTTGCTAAGAATATGTCCTTCAGGACACCAGGTAAAGCTGTTCATGGGGAAGGTGTCTCACCAGAGTCTTTCTGCTACAAAATCTCCCAAGATAGTACCAAGGGGGAGCTGCTGGCTGCCATGCACTGCAGGAAGCAGCAGCTCCTGTGCGCCCTCTACTGGGAAAAGCAGTGCACCTTCTACTGGCGAAGCTTCATCGCCAGCTGGCAAAGAAAAAACGATTTCAAGGGTCCATGCGCATTTTCACTGATCAGACAAAAAGCATGAATTTAGAGCTAAGACACAATAAATCCATAGGCAGCACATCCACCATCACTGGATGCAACGGTCATTTACATATTAAGGTTATTCTATTCTTTTCTTATTTGGCAATAAAAACAAAGGCTACTGATTCACAACTCCTTATCCTCGCGCTTCACTCTTGAAAATGATTTGAAAATGATTTTCATAATTTATTGATGGCAAAATCTGACATAATGTAACAGAAGAATATTTATAATCTTTATCTCCCTCTTAGTTGGATATACACATTTATCACTGTGTTGATTTCAGGGTTCTGTCCCACCCCACCTGGAAGTTATATACTTTGCAGTGTATGCACCATGTTACCTTTGGCAAATCTAAAATTACGAAAAACATCTGGCCCCAAGGGTTTCAGATAAGGGATTGTAGACCTTACTACTTGGAACCGATTTGATCTTAATTACAAAAACAGATAAGGGGAGGTAACATCAGTAAGATGCAAAAATAGGAAACCCCAGACCTCATTTCTCAACAGAAACACCAACTTAACAATATACCATTCAAAAAGCCTTCGTGAGGGCTTCCCTGGTGGCGCAGTGGTTGAGAGTCCGCCTGCCGATGCAGGGGACATGGGTTCGTGCCCCGGTCCGGGAAGATCCCACATGCCGCGGAGTGGCTGGGCCCGTGAGCCATGGACGCTGAGCCTGCACATCTGGAGCCTGTTGCTCCGCAACGGGAGAGGCCACAACAGTGAGAGGCCCGTGTACCGCCAAAAAACAAAAAACAAAAAGCCTTCGTGAGAACTCCAGAAACCAGTCAGGAAGTTGCAGTGCCAAGACCAGTCCAATTGAAATGGGCAAGAAGCCAAGGTCAACGCCAGGACCAGTCCCATTGAAATGGGCAAGAAAAGCCATTTCATTTCAACTACATCAGTGCCTCCCCTAAGCTGGCACAGCCTGTGACCAGGAACAAAGCCCAGCTCCTCTTGGGATAGGAAGAGAAGAGTGGATCATTAGTCCAAAATTCCAGCTCTCCAGGAGTCTGACTGAGGGACTGGTTTCTGTCTTGCCTGGTTGGAAAGCTGATGGGGAACCAACATACTTTGGATGCCTGGGCCTGGGGAGGCAAAAGAGAAATCACTGGCTTGTGGCAGCATCAGCGAATCTGTAATACTATAGACAGAAGGTGATAGCTGTCATGATCAGGAGAAAGCACTCAACTTGTGACCCTTTGTGGGGAGCTGCCCTAAGGACTGGTTTTTGTCTTGCCTGACTCAGCACTGATAAAACCAGCACACCTTGAATGTCTGGGGGCCATGGAGAATAGTACCTGCAGTACCACAGAAAAACAGCAGAGAGCGCAAGATATCACCAACTCCTGAAAGGGAAACCATCAAATCTCCCTAATTGGGAAATAACACACACAAGCCCAGAGAAGACCCGTAACGATGAAAGGTCTGAGAGGTCCCCAGAGTCTCCACCCAAACTGGTGAAGGTCTTCCTCTGTATCAGGCCAGGCTATATAATGACTGGGAAGAGTGTCTATTTTTTTCAAATGCAGAAATCCTGACCAAAAAAAAAAAAAAAAAAAAGGCACGTGAAGAAACAGATGGCATAATCAAAGGAACAAATTCTCCAGCACATGACACTAAAGAAATGGAAATCTATGAATTACCTGACAAAGAATTCAAAATAATCATCTCACGGAAGCTCAAGTACTACAAAACAACACAGATAGACAACTAAATGAAATCAGGAAAACAGTGTATGTACAAGATGAGAACATCAAGAGATAGACACTATAAAAAAGAACTAAACAGACATTCTGGATCTTAAGAATTCAGTAGCTGAATTGAAAAATTTACTAACAAGAATCAACAGTAGAGTCAATCAAGCAGAAGAGTACATGAACTTGAAGGCAAGTCAACACGCGACAACATGGATGAAACTTGAGGATATGAGGAATCTAAAATAGTCAAACGCTCCGAGACAGAAAGTAGACGCTGGCTGCTAGGACCTGTGGGGGAGGAGGAAAAGGGGAGTTGCTCAATGGACAGAGTTTCAGTTTTGTAAGATAAAGAAGTTCTAGAGATACATAGCACAACAAAGCACATTTGGTTAACTCTACTGTACCGTGCACTTAAAAACGGTTAAGATGGGGCTTCCCTGGTGGCGCAGAGGTTAAGAATCCGCCTGCCAATGCAGGGGAGGCGGGTTCAAGCCCTGGTCCGGGAAGATCCCACATGCCGCAGAGCAACTAAGCCTGTGCGCCACAACTACTGAACCTGCGCTCTAGAGCCCTTGAGCCACAACTACTGAAGCCCACACGCCCTAGAGCCTGTGCTCCGCAACAAGAGAAGCCACCGCAATGAGTAGCCCGCGCACCGGAACGAAGAGTAGCCCCCGCTCATTGCGACCAGAGAAAAGCCCGCGTGCAGCACGAAAACCCAACACAGCCATAAATAAATTAATTTTTTAAGATGGTAAATTTTATTTGATATGTTTTAAATAATAATAGTAATAATCAAACAGATAGGAGCCCTGAAATGGCCTCACTGTTCTCAGTAAGAACACGATTCGAAAGATGCTTGCATTATTTTTTAGGTATCTGTGTAAATGAAATTTTTAAAAATTAATCTTTTCTCATGAGGAGCCAGAGTCCCTCCTAGGATACTTCCAGAATCTGGGGAGTTGCGACAGGGAGAGTGTGGAGGACACAGATGGGGCGCCTTCGTACCCTAATTTGAGAAACCCAGTGTATGCAATTAAGTCAAACCTCGTATATGAAAGAGTACAGCTTTAGACACTGCTTAATTGTCCTTTCAAATAACAATTGCCAGGAAGAAGCAAAATACATGGTGCCACCACCCAGAGTTAACCCTAACCCTGACGGTAACCTTAGCTTCAGTGATTTCTTATATGTTTCTGATAAATAATAAAAAAAATCTTTGTAAATGAAACTTGTTGTAAATGGGAGCTACAATGAGTAAAGCCATTTCTAGTAACAAGAAATTGGCCTGCTCTTAGCTTAAATCTCTGTCATGATCTAAAAATTTCTAAACGTTAAGCAATCTGGTAGTAGTTTCTGAGTTTCATTTTCTTTGGTTGCCACTCATTATTATTCTGAACTATACTAAATGTCAATACACTTGCTTCATAATTTCCATAATTACGGAATTTTATATTCTAAAATTTCATTTTAATTGAATTTAAAAGAGTGAAGCAATCTGCTTTTTATTGAGAAAAAAACCTCCATCCCATACAGTTGTCACAGGTTCAGAGCACTACCATTTCACCACGAAACGGTGCAGAGCAGACATTGTTCATTTCCTTCATATATATCTTTATCAAATCCATGGCTCCATTCTTTACTGTAAGTGCTAGTATAGAAGAGTATAATACCAACTATTATACTTGTGCTGAGGAGACCTGATTGATCAATTGAACAACACAGAAATCACTCAAGTCATGCCATTCATTCATTAAATATTAGCCATGCAACAAGATACCTCATAACTGTAATTCAATAATTTAATTAAAATAACCATATGAAATAAAATAGTGGTCACAGACTTGGAAATAATTGAACATTAAAGAAAAGATTTAATAGCCGTCTAAAGGATGAGCTTCTTTATTACACATTTGGCAGGTAAGTGAAGACAACAGCATCCCCAGCTAATGCTCAGATATGAGCATTATTAGCACTGTGATATTTGCAAAGATGGCTCAGATAATTGCCGTAAACCATTGAGAGTACATATTGTTAAGCATTCAGGTACCTGACCCTAAGCATTTAGAAACACGTTCTGCTCTTTTAAAATGTAACTGGCTAGGATTGTGGCCATCTGTAACTAAAGTACAAGTGTGCTATTTGAAAATTAAAATACAGGTCCATGCATTGTTATAGATTAATATTGTCAACCCATTTCATGAGAAAGTTTAAAATAATGGAAACCTTTAAAAAAATAATTTTAAAGTTCAGTTAATAATGGCAAAATTGCAAAGTTGGCCAAATTACAGTTGACCCTTGAACAACATTGGTTTGAACTGCCCTGGTCCACTTAGATGTGGATTTTTTTAAATAAATATACTGTCAGCCCACTGTATTCCTGAGTTTGGCATCAGTGGATTCAACCAACTGCAGATCTAAATTTCCATCTGAGGTTGGCTGAATCTGGGTGTGAGACCCATGGATATGGCAGGTCAACTATGAGACTTGAGCGTCCGCGAACCTTGGAATATGTGGGAGCTCCTGGAACCAACCCCCCCGCCCTGTAGACTGACGGATGATTGTATAAAGTCTGCTTAAGCCCAGGCCTCCCACGGAGACAGTACTTTTGCAGATAAACAGAAACACTCACTTCTAAACTCTACAGTATCTTGTGATCCAAGCCATTGTTTATACACATAGGAACTTCTACAGACGATTATCGTTACCACTGCTATTATTTTAACATAAAATAACATAAATCTTTTTTAAAACTCTGATAATAGTATGCAAGCATTCATCAAGTGGCGATGATAGTGCTTAAAATCAATAACTTTGGAATCGAATGTTTTTAATATGGGAAAAAACCCACTATGAAGATAGGCAAAAAACCAGCTTGATTCACTGTGCTGTTAATTTGGGAAAATGCACTATTGTTGCCTGAGAACCTCCTCAGAGCTGCCTGGGTATGATCTGAAATCACCCCCTGGTCCCCGGACACAGAGGGCAGGGAGAGACCAAAGAAAGGGGCAGATCACCCCAGATTGGGAGGTGGCAGGTTTACTAAACAAAGGAACTTGCATGTGAGGCTAGACTCGAGCAGCTGCAAGATGAGCAGCTCTCCACACACATCTGCCAGAATCTTAAAAGTTTACATAGAGACCGTAACAGGGTTCAGTTGTGTATTTATCCTAGGTGGCTTCAACACCACGTTTCTATTTCAAGGCTGTACGCTTGGAGCAGCTTCTGGGGGCGGGGGAAGGAAGCACAATGCAACTCCCAAGGACACGAGCGGGGGCCAGCTTGCGGGTCAGCTGGAGGTCATGTCCTTTGGACGGCTTCCTCCAATGGCTCTGTGCCATGTTAGAGGTAAAGCTGAGAAAAGAAATACACTGGTAAGCCAGGCACACCTTTAAGCTTGCCAAAATCATAACATCCCAGGCAAGAAAAACAGAGAAAATGCAGGCAAGTTGTTAGCACATGGCTGCAAGATGAACCTCTCCTTGTAAAGTGCCCTTGAGTTTAGTCCTAAAGGAAACTCATACCTGTCCGGTGCCCCAGTGGGCCTCCACATTCCCCTCGGGATGACTTAATTTTATACCCCAGGCCCCTGACCTCCTTTTTCTTAGAGCATTTACCTGAGAAAACTTGTGATGGCAAATCCATTCTCTGCCTCTATGAGAAGTAAATGTTTTCTTTTTTTTAACTTTTATTTTATATTGGAGTGTAGTTGATTAACAATGTTGTGTTAGTTTCAGGTGTACAGCAAAGTGATTCAGTTATACCCATGGAAGTATCCTTTCTTTTTCAAATTCTTTTCCCATTTAGGTTATTAAAGAATATTGAGCCAAGTTCCCTGTGCTATACAGTAGGTCCTTGTTGGTTATCTATTTTATATAGTGTGTGTGTATGTTAATTTGAAACTCCTAATTTATCCCTCCCACCACCACCCTTTCCCCCTGGTAACCATAAGTTCATCCTCTAAGTCTACGAGTGTTTCTGTTTTGTAAATAAGTTCATTTGTATCATCTTTTTAGATTCCGCATATAAGCGATATCATATGATATTTGTCTTTCTCTGTCTAACTTAAGAAGTAAATGTTTTTGTAAGCCCTTGTCAGTTTTACAACCAGAATGTCTTCCTCAAGGACCTAGGACCCCTTCCTTTGGAAGGTAGGACATCATGGAAGACAACACCCTCTCTCCCAGACTCAGTGGGAAGGAAGGAGTCTAACTTGCCTGAACACTTGCTCCAACTTGTGAAACTCCCTCCTCCTGTCATGATGATAGGAGGAAGCTTACATTTCCTTTGGTGAAGGTCAATTAGCAAATGCAGAAAGCCTAGAGCCTCCACTCCAGCTCTTGGAAACACCCGCTTTGTTTCAGTGGTGCTTGTATCCCACTTGGTCTGTGCTCAAGCCCCTGTAGCTGGAAATAGTATCAGAAAAAAATCAACTTCTATCTGCTCATCATCTTGTCTGGTGCACTTTTTTCCTTTAACAGGTGAGTTTTAAGGAATATCATGTCTCACACAGACCGTGGCCTCTGCATCCTGTAGTGGTGGGAGATAGAAGCTGAGCAGATAATACAAGGAGCTGGAAAATGGTTCTGGAAGAGAGTAGAATGTCTCCGATTGTCAAGGGTTTAACCTGTCAGCACCAGAACTAAAAAAGGAGGTTTCACAATTCTGGAAGCTGTTCTGTCTCCACACTCCACAGTGGATGAAGCACATTCAAAGCTAATAGGATTTAAGTACCAAGAGAGGAGAAAGGGCCCTGGAGACAAGAGGAACAGAGTCTCATTCATCGGATGGAGGGAGGGAGATGGGCCTCAGGGCAGACCACTGACACGGCACCTCTTCAGTTTTATTAAAGGAAAAGCTCCAGCTCCTGGAGTGCTGGGGCCTTGGGAGAGCCAGCAAAATAAAAGTAACCACAGTGGGGAAGAAATTGCTTTTTCCTATTAGTAAATATCAGATGTTTCTTAATTTATGTTCTACATAAGGAATTAATATGATAGGGTTATCTGAATCAGATGTTCTTGGAAGTCAAAGTGTTGAAATTATAGAGAATCAAGTAAGACACTCATCCCAAGCAAACAGCTCTCCTCAAGCCTTGTTCAGTTTTAGGATCTCAGCTGATTTCCACTGGACTTTTCAGGGGACTGTCAGCCAGGGTGTCTTGGGCCTGGTGAGGGGCCTATAGCTTCCCTGGACAGCTTCCGTGTGTGTGTCTTTTGAAAAAGAAAGAGGTCATCAGATTATTTTTCTCTTTTTATTCAATGGTGTTGTCTTCTCAGTGGGTACGAGGTAATTTATAGCTCCACACTTTTTGAGTGGAGCTCTTATAGCTCTTTATAGCTATAAGGGCCTTACACAGAAAGCTGAATTCACAGGCAGGATATTTTTAATTTATTCCTGGTTGACTAGAATCTCCAGATGCCTGCATTCTACACTGACCACTCCTGAATGGGGGAAACTTAAATTGGGTCTCTGGACACACTAAGGTAAATTGGGCCAGAAGGAGGAGGGGAGTGGGAGGAGAAGAAGTAGTACGTATTCAACCCTCGGTTGAGAGAAAAAAGTCCTCAGAATATCCTGAAGAAATCGGACCCCCCCCCCCCAGCCCTCAATCTAAATGGTGAGAGATTAAGGCCTGCTCAGAGGAGGTACTTCCTCACACTTAGACAATGCAAATGTAACCCCAGAGGCAGCTCACACTACAAATTTATTCATCCAACAAATATTTACTAAGCACCTAGTATGTCTAAGCACCAAGTAGGTAGAGGGGATACAGAAGAGAAGATTAACCAACTCTGCCCTCATGCAGCTTGCCTTCTAGTGGGATAAAAACAGTCCATCCATCAGTATGACAAACAAAAACATATGAGACAGTAGTACTTGCTAGGGAAAAATTAAAATAGGATGATTTGATAAAATTGTTATTATAATTTTATTATCAGACTTGATGCTCGGAGAAGGCCTAACAGAGGTAGAGTTATTTAAGCTAAGGACACAAGAAGAGGTCCATTTGGAAATCAAGAGAGCAGCTAGGATAAAAACCCTGAGGCAAAAGGCTTGAGTGTGGGAGCATGAACACATCCGTGGGCTAATGTACTGGGGCTGAAGGAGGGAGCGGAATAAGACGGCAGGTGGGAGAGCATGGGAAGGCTCCAAGGGTGGGAGGAGCCATGACTCAAGGCGTCTTTACCGTGGAGAAGGTGTGGACAGCCAGCTCCTGCCGTGCTGGGTCCTCGGGAGACCCAGCAAAATAACGGTAACCACAGACATTAATCGGTCAAGGGACCTTTGTGCCATATAATACGAGTGTTTCTGCCAAACCTGCAATTACCCAGCAATCGACACTTACTCCCATTTTATAGCTTGAAAACTGAAACTTAGAGAGGTTGTGTGACCTCATCAAGGCCTCATAGCAAGTCATTGGCAGACTCAGAATTTGCAATAGTTTACAGATTTCCTGCGTTTGATTCCTTGGTGAGACATGAGCAGGGCTGAGTGGCCGTTTCATCTCCTTAGTTCTTTCCGTTCTCTCTCTCCACTGCCCCAGGAAGGAGCTCCTATTCCAGGTTCCCCTCTGCTGTCCCCGCTGATGGAGCTCTGTCTCAGGCTTTTGTCATCACACAGGTGGACCCGAAACTCGCTGGGTGGCGTCTTCTGCTCCAAACAATGGTTGGAGCAGATCCCACCCCAGGAAAGCCATCCTCAGAGGGCCACTCCTGACGAGTTTACTCTTTGAAATTCGCAACCTAATCATTAACTCACACCTATCAAAAGGAGTGGGAACTTGGAATATAACTGCATTTTTAAGTATAATCTAAATGTAGAGGGCTTCCTTGGTGGTGCAGTGGTTAAGAATCCACCTGCCAATGCAGGGGACATGGGTTCGAGCCCTGGTCCAGGAAGATCCCACATGCCATGGAGCAGCTAAGCCTGTGCACCACAACTACTGAGCCTGCACTGTAGAGCCCGTGTGCTGCAACTACTGAAGTCCACACGCCTAGAGACTGTGCTCCGCAACAGGAGAAGCCACCGCAGTGAGAAGCCCGCACACCGCAGCGAAGAGCAGCCCCTGCTCGCCGCAACTAGAGAGAGCCCGCGTGCAGCAACGAAGACCCAACACAGCCAAAAATAAATAAATACATAAATAAATAAATAAATTTTAAAAATAAAGAAAAATAAATGTAGAGCATTTAAGATTTCTTATATAGATATGTTAAAAAATATTAACCAGGATATTTAACTAATTAGAACCACCCAACTCCCTAGTTTACTGGAAAGCCTTGCAGTAGTGTAAACATATTCTGCCCATTAGTCCACTTACCCAGCTCATGACTGCTTTTCCGATTAAATGCAGAAAATGTAGCTTAACAAATGTCACAGGACACAGTAAAAGCAAGACTGTAACTCAACACATTAGAGTTTGAAAACATTGCAAAGTAACTTTCAAACTGCAAGAGTTTCTTTAAAAACCAAAGCAGGTTTATTAAAGTAAACTCTTGCTTGTGATGAGTCTGTAAAAGAAAAAAATAAATTGTTCTACTTTCCTTCCGAATAGGAAAAACTCACTTTATATAAGGAACATTCCACGCATTTTTATTTAACCACACGCATTTGACTGAGTGTGTCTGAAGTACTTCAGCACCTCTTGGTACGTCATCGTTCTGAACTCATTTAGAATTCAGTGAAACATCACAGAGCATAATATATTCATTTGGTGACCATTTGGATGTCACATTTATTTCTATAGGTGTTCAACTGTAATTCGACATTACTGGGCACTCAGGAAAAGCGTTAGCCTTTTCTAGAGTTGCCCACTGTTAGAATTCATCCTCTGCATCTAAATCAGCATATTTGCATGTACAATGTATTCTTAATCTGACCTTTATATTTTAAAGAAGTTCTTTTTCCTGATTATCACGTTTACATGCAAATTGTTTGACACCCTGCTAGTCTGCACAGTTGTGAAGAAATCTTATAAAGCAAGAGAGTCCACAAGTTAGGTATAGCTGCAAAAGTTGTTGTATGAGGTTGTGCTATTTTCTTATTTTAAAAAAAGGTATATTGTGCCGGAATAATTGAAGAATATTTTGGCTACTCTTTCCCCCAGCAAAACCCAACCAGGCTGTGTTAAAATATAAATATCCTATGGGAATTTGTCTTACATTTTATGGGTTTTGAGGAAGGCTATCCCTCACACAGAATGTGACCTCTTTATGTTTGAGCAAAGAGAGTTGAATAATAACACAAGTGGTCAGAACACGATTCTGGAAGTGGCTGGATGCTTCTGAGGTTTAACTGCCAGCATGAGAACTAAAAAGCAGGAGTGAGAAGGGTGTGGATAGAATTGTTCCAGTTCTAAGGACAGATATAAACATAGAGATACTAAATCAAAATTACAATTACGATCTGCTGAACTAAGTCTCCAGGGTCACCGTAAAATATAAATATGTGTGTATGTGATAGAGAATTTTCCATTACTCATCAGGTAGCAATATTAAACAAATCATAATAATGACAACTTATTGAAAATGACAATTTACCTGAGCTAAACTCAAAAATATATATAAATGCGAATATAAATATGTGTATATTTTATATAGATTAGAATTATTATTGGTTATGTAGCAACATTATTCTTAATTATAACATAATTAACTATAACTAAAATCTAAAATACATTTAAAAATAAAATCTCCAAAACGATACCTCTTCAAAGATATAAGAGGAAGTTTAACCCCATTTTACAGAAAACAAAGTAGAAGTAGATTTTTGAATTTGTAATTTAGTGAGCTAACCATGAATTAAAAAAAAGGCTCTCCCCCTGTATTTTTTTATGGGTTTTAAATATGTTCAGTTGTCTTCAATTCTCAAAGCCAATATATTCTCTACTAAGAAAACCAGCTGAGAAGCAGTTAATTATTGCCAAATTAATTTATTCGTATTTCTCCTTGGCCTTATAAAAGCTGAATCATCAATGAATGAATGAATTGTAAACAAATAGATGCACAGGTAATTACACAGATCAAGTTTGAGATTCCAGCAGAGTCATCAACACGTACATAGAAGCACCCACGGTGTCCAGGGTTGACACTTGGCTATTCCCTGGTGGATGACACCACCTTCTCTTAAGTGACTCCCACCTTGAAACTGAGAAGCTCTACTCCTGAGAACATTAAAAAGGTCTTAACTGAAAAGTAACTGAAGTGGCATAGCATCCATTTAAATAGCATATCAGTCATACAATATAGGGGGAAAAATGTATGATAGTTTAGCATGTATAATTATACCAGCTGAGACAAAATATTTTTAAAAAGAAAATTTGATTTAAGAGGGGTGGTAAGAGAGGACTTTTAAAGAATCATGGATTCCTTTTTTTCTGACTACTATTCCTAGCTAAAATGTCTCTGTTTTACCATATGTTTGCAGATCTTATTTTTAATTTTTTTAGACTGTAAATTCACCAAATGGTATACAGTCATCACAAGTTCACATCATTTGATACATGAAAGAAAATTTTCATTTAAAAAGAGTATTTTCTGTTTCAAAATTTTCAATTAGAGATATTCAAGATTCTACAATGCAGTTTTTCATTGGGAATTTTTCTTGACAAACACTATCAATCCGAAATCTTAAGTAACAGAAGAAAAAAGATATTTCACAAAACTTTTATGTCATGAAAAAAGCTAGAGTTTGTTATGACATTTAAGTGATTCTGAATAAGTAAATAATAAGTGAACTATATGAAATAAAACATCCGTTCTTGTCTTTCAAGAATGAAGTTTTTTTCTTTGACCTTGAGGTGATGGTCATGCCATATTAAATTTTCTAACTTCATCAAACAGAATGCTATTGGTCTTAGATGCTATTTAAAACCACTAAAACTTTCCTCCAGGTGATAACGGGAAACAGCATTTCTAGCAAACAGATATTAACCCCTTACCTAATGAGATTAATTTGTTTCCCTGTGGGTTGGAGATATCTATCCAGGATGATTTCTTTTCAGAGGATTTCTGCTTTATCAGAGATGGCAGACAAACATTTAATCACCCCCTCATCTCTGTTCCTTTTTCCTGACCTGTTTCCTAAGAGGGGAGGCCCGGTTGCTGAGCAACAGACTACTCTGAAGAGCACACAGCACTCCACGTCCTTTACTTAGCAAAAAGCAGGCAGCTGAAAGCTAATCTAACCGAGGCTTGGACACCAGGAAGGGGTTTGGGCAGGGCCCCCTTTCCCCAGCCATGACAGCATTGCAGTCAGTTGTGGAGTCTGGCCGCCGTATAATTAATTGCACAGCTGCAAAATATCAAATGGCTTTGTAATAAGTTACCAAATTAGAGTGAACTAAATGTTTCACAATTACTAAAAATAACCAGCTTAAGTCTCAGGACATATAATAAATCAAAAAGTACTGTTTAGTTTCAAGACAATAGCTTTTGTGCTCTCATTCATGTTGGACTAGAAAACATCTTATTGATATATTTTATTTATTTACTTATTAATCTATGTGTCTATTTATCTATATATTTATTCACTTATGTTGGAGGGGATATTTTGGTTTATTAATAAACACACATAACAAATTTCATCTGAAGGCTATTCATTAGATTTTCCCTGACTTCAATTGTGCTGTCCTGCAATTTATATGGTTGATTTTAAATGAAAAATTCACTTAGTGTTCCAGGAATTAAGATATTTCTTGTTGCTTTCTGTGAACAAAAGAGTGGCTATGTCTACATAACCTCTAAGTCACTTACAATTTCAGCATCTTTTTGTCATCAGAAGTGAGTGCCCAACTCTTACTTCTTCAGTAATTTGCTGCTCTGCCCAAACTTTTAAACAAATCAACAAGACTCAATAAACTTGTTTTTGCTCTATTTCAGGAATAAAGTGAGCCAAGATTTCTTCATTGAAAGTAAAAGCTATGAGGAGAATCTTAAATCAGCCATACTTCAATAAAATAAATTTTTGAAAAAGCTATGAGAACCTTGCAAAAGTGCTATACATTTTTTCCCATTTTCCCATATACATACATACAATAGAATATTACTCAGCCATAAAAAAGAATAAAATAATGCCATTTGCAGCAACGTGGATAGACCTAGAGATTATCATACTAAGTGAAGTAAATCAAAGAACGATAAATAACATATGATACATCATTTATATGTGGAATCTAAAAAAAAATGATACAAATGAACTTATTTACAAAACAGAAACAGACTCACAGACATAGAAAACAAACTATGGTTACCAAAGGGAAAGGGAGGGAGGGATAAATTAGGAGTTTGGGATTAACACACACACACACTACTATGTATAAAATAGATAACCAACAAGGACCTAACTATATTTAGCACAGGGATATAACTATATTTATATTTATATTATATATATTCCCTGTATAGCACAGGGAACTAACTATCTTTAATATCTTGTAATAACCCATAATGGAAAAGAATCTGAAAAAGAATATATGTATATATAACTGAATCACTTTGCTGTACACCTGAAACTAATACTACATTGTAAATCAACTGTACTTCAATAAAAATATAAATAAATAAAAACAAAAACCCCAAAAATCCAAAAATAAAAACAAAAGTGCTATATTAAAGTAACTAAAAGAATGAATTATTTTCACCAATATTTACTGAAGCACAAAGCATCCCTCTGAATCATTGGAATCAACGATGACAGGAACAACCACAGTCTTGCCTTCATAAAGCATACAGTCAAGTAAAGCTGATGGACATTTATTTATTTTTAAAATAATTTCTGTGTGCCTGTTATGTTTCCTGCACTGTCTGGTTGCTGAGGATATAGCAGTAAACAGACAAATGTAATTTAACGCTTAGGAGCTCACAGTTGCAGCTGGAAGAGGCAAACAATAAACAAAGGCACTCATCTGGCCAGTTGTGACCAGTTCCGTGAAAATAAATAAAGGAAGGAAGGAAGCAGCATAAGGTGATAGCAATAGACAGGTGACAGCGCAGGTAAAGAAGAGGGATGTTATCCAGGGACTGGTTTACAAAGGTAATGTTCACTGCTATTGTAATACAGAGTTTGACTGCACGTTTGATGATCGACCACTGAGAGCTTTGAGGTCCCATGTCTCCCACGTTTCCTCTTGCCCCACATCTGGGCAACCAGTAAGAAAGCCTGTGCTCTCCTTCCCTTAGCACCAGCGCAAAGTTCCAACCAAGTAAGTCCCCACCCCTCCTGGGAACCCTCACCTTGCCTACCCTCGGACCACAAGAAAAACCAAAGCCAACTGCCTCTCCCGTCTCCCAAGGCACTTTCAGACCACCCTGACAGCTTGCCTGCATTCCCCAGAGATCCTCTTTATGTGAGTAATACACCTCTTCACACCCTTGTAGTGGTATGTGTGGTGTCATCAGTATCGACATCCAGACCAGATTTTGGCTGGGGACGTGGATCCCACCCTCCATGGGGCAACAATACAAGAGTAACTTAGAGTTTCCAATGAGCTCTAGGAATTTATAACCTTTAGAGAAATGATCTGATCATTGTACATGATATGATCCTGTCACTAACTGTTTAGTAGTTACCAGTGAGCCTTTTTTAGTAGTTACCAAAACATTACCATTAAGCAAAAAAGACAGACACAGAAAGGCCTAGAATCTCAACTGAAAGTAGACCATGTGCGGTAAACTCTACCTACATGTCTTCATATTTGTCATAGTAATTTCTTGTAAGCCCTGTAAAGGTTTCATGAAATGAGACTAAGTAAATAAATAAATGAGCTGGCTTATTCAAACAAAACATTCATATAGATACTTACTCAAGTGACAGGAGATGCCTGAGAAGAGAGAACAAAACTGTAAACATTTATTCCAGATGCAAAACATTTCAGACAGGTGTCCACTGGTCCTGTGTTTTCGCTCTAATGTAAGTGCTAATCTACCTCTACCTTTAGCTTTGCTCTATGGAGTGTGTGAATCTCCACGGTACCGAGAAGGCCCTCTGCCCACTGCACTTCAAGCCCAGAGTGGTGCGCACGACAGAGGGACTGACATTTCAGAAAGAAGATGGGAAAGATGGTGGGAGAGGTGGTGAGCAGGGGACCCAGGAGCATCAAGACTCTAAGAATAGGTGGCAGTTAAACCCATGGGGCACGCTTAGGGAAAGAGCAAATATTTGACACCTCAGGTCCTGAGCCTAAATTCAAGGGTATTTCCTGAATAATATCGCATTATATAAAACAAATTGACCTCTTTATCTATAGAAGGTGCAAATTGCAGCTATTTCAAGAGAAGACACATGGGGTGAGACAGTTTGCCCTGAGGTAAGCATTTCATGCATTTTGTTAAAGCAAAATCAAAGTTCTAAAATAAGAAAAAAAATAGGAGAGAATTGCGGCAGAGGCACTGGGAATATCCCCTGATCTCTCATGTAATTGAACAGCCTATATACAAACCCAACAGCATATTAGCTGTCCTGACACAACTGTCTTGGCACCTTTGAAAACAAAATGAATATTCCCTATTATTACTTCACCTTTTTCTGCCAGTTGTATTCAGATTTAACACTTTCAGGTTTTTTTCAGGCATTGTACCTGTATCCAGAATTTTCTTAATTTCAAAACGAACTCTAAGCATTATGGTGTTCTAAAGAGGTTTGAATACTGAAATGAATTATGTCCCAGACTGTAACTATTTTTTTAACATCTTTATTGGAGTATAATTGCTTTACAATGTTGTGTTAGTTTCTTCTGTATAACAAAGTGAATCAGCTATATGTACACATATATCCCCATATCCCCTCCCTCTTGCGTCTCCCTCCAACCCTCCCTATCTACCCCTCCAGGTGGTCACAAAGCACCGAGCTGATCTCCCTGTGCTATGCGGCTGATTCCCACTAGCTATCTATTTCACATTTGGTAGTGTATGGATGTCCATGTCACTCTCTCACTTCGTCCCAACTTACCCTTCCCCATCCCTGTGTCCTTAAGTCCATTCTGTATGTCTGCGTCTTAATTCTTGTCCTGCCCCTAGGTTTGTCAGAACCATTTTTTTTTCCTTTTAGATTCCATATATATGTGTTAGCATACGGTATTTTTCTCTTTCTGACTTACTTCACTCTGTATGACAGACTCTAGGTCCATCCACCTCACTACAAATAACTCAATTTTGTTTCTTTTTATGACTGAGTAATATTCCATTGTATATATGTACCACATCTTTATCCATTCATCTGTCGATGGACACTTAGGTTGCTTCCATGTCCTGGCTATTGTAAATAGTGCTGCAATGAACATTGCGGTACCTGACTCTTTGAATTATGGTTTTCTCAGGGTATATGCCCAGTAGTGGGATTGCTGGGTCATATGGTATTTCTATTTTTAGTTTTTTGAGGAACCTCCATATTGTTCTCCATAGTGGCTGTATCAATTTACATTCCCACCAACAGTGCAAGTGGGGTCCTTTTTCTCAACACCCTCTCCAGCATTTACTGTTTGTAGATTTTTTGATCATGGCCATTCTGACTGGTGTGAGGTGATACCTCATTATAGTTTTGATTTGCATTTCTCTAATGATTAGTGAGTTGAGTATCCTTTCATGTGTTTGTTGGTGACCTGTATATTTTCAGAAATGTCTGTTTAGATTTTCTGTGCATTTTTGAAATAGGGTTGTTTGTCTTCTGATATTGAGCTGCATGAGCTGTTTGTATATTTTGGAGATTAAAACTTTCTCACTTGCATCATTTGCAAATATTTTCTCGCATTCTCAGGGCTGTCTTTTTGACATTTTTTATGGTTTCCTTCACTGTGCAAAAGCTTTTACGTTTCATTAGGTCCCATTTGTTCCTTTTTGTTTTTTATTCCCATTTCTCTAGGAGGTGGGTCAAAAAGGATCTTGCTGTGATTTATGTCATAGAGTGTTCTGCCTATGTTTTCCTCTAAGAGTTTTATAGTGTAATATAGCCTTACATTTAGGTCTTTAATCCATTTTGAGTTTATCTTTGTATACGGTGTTAGGGAGTGTTCTAATTTCATTCTTTTACATGTAGCTGTCCAGTTTTCCCAGCACCACTTATTGAAGAGGCTGTCTTTTCTCCACTGTATATTCTTGCCTCCTTTATGAAAGATAAGGTGACCATATGTGCATGGGTTTACCTCTGGGCTTTCTATCCTGTTCCATTGAGCTATATTTCTGTTTTTGTGCCAGTACCATACTGTCTTGATTAATGTAGCTTTGTAGTATAGTCTGAAGTCAGGGAGCCTGATTCCTCCAGCTGTTTTTCTTTCTCAAGACTGCTTTGGCTATTCGGGGTCTTTTGTGTTTCCACACAAATTGTGAAATTTTTTCTTCTGCTTCTGTGAAAAATGCCATTGGTAGTTTGATAGGGATTGCATTGAATCTGTGGATTGCTCTGGGTAGTATAGTCATTTTCACAATGTTGATTCTTCCAATCCAAGAACATGGTATATCTCTCCATTTGTTTGTACCGTCTTTAATTTCTTTCATCAGTGTCTTATAGTTTTCTGCATACAGATCTTTTGTCTCCTTAGGTAGGTTTATTCCTAGGTATTTTATTCTTTTTGTTGCAGTGGTAAATGGGAGTGTTTCCTTAATTTCTCTTTCAGATTTTTCATCATTAGTGTACAGGAATGCAAGAGATTTCTGTGCATTAATTTTGTATCCTGCTACTTTACCAAATTCTTTGATCAGCTCTAGTAGTTTTCTGGCAGCATCTTTAGGATTCTCTATGTATAGTATCATGTCATCTGTAAACAGTGACAGTTTTACTTCTTTTTTTCTGACTTAGATTCCTTTTATTTTTTTTCTTCCGATTTGGATTCCTTTTATTTCTTTTTCTTCTCTGACTGTTGTGGCTAAAACTTCCAAAACTATGTTGAATAATAGTGGTGAGAGTGGACAACCTTGTCTTGTTCCTGATCTTAGAGGAAATGGTTTCAGTTTTTCACCATTGAGAACAATGTTGGCTGTGGGTTTGTCACATATGGCCTTTATTATGTTGAGGTAGGTTCCCTCTATGCCTACTTTCTGGAGAGTTTTTATCATAAATGGCTGTTGAATTTTGTCAAAAGCTTTTTCTGCATCTATTGAGATGATCATATGAATTTTTATCCTTCAGTTTGTTAATATTGTGTATCACATTGATTGATTTGCATATATTGAAGAATCATTGCATTCCTGGGATAAACCCTAGTTGATCATGGTGTATGATCCTTTTAATGTGCTATTGGATTCTGTTTGCTAGTATTCTGTTGAGGATTTTTGCATCTATGTTCATCAGTGATATTGGCCTGTAGTTTTCTTTTTTTGTGACATCTTTGTCTGGTTTTGGTATCAGGGTGATGGTGGCCTTATAGAATGAGTTTGGGAGTGTTCCTCCCTCTGCTATATTTTGGAAGAGTTTGAGAAGTATAGGTATTACCTCTTCTCTAAATGTTTGATAGAATTCGCCTGTGAAGCCATCTGGTGCTGGGCTTTTGTTTGTTGGAAGATTTTTAATCACAGTTTCAATTTCAGTGCTTGTGATTGGTCTGTTTATATTTTCTATTTCTTCCTGGTTGAGTCTCGGAAGGTTGTGTTTTTCTAAGAATTTGTCCATTTCTTCCAGGTTGTCCATGTTATTGGCATATAACTGATTGTAGTAATCTCTCATGATCCTTTGTATTTCTGCAGTGTCAGTTGTTACTTCTCCTTTTTCATTTCTAATTCTGTTGATTTGAGTCTTCTCCCTTTTTTCTTGATGAGTCTGGCTAATGGTTTATCAATTTTGTTTATCTTCTCAAAGAACCAGCTTTTAGTTTTATTGATCTTTGCTATTGTTCCCTTTATTTCATTTTCATTTATTTCTGATCTGATTTTTTTCCTTCTGCTAACTTTGGGTTTTTTTTCTTCTTCTTTCTCTAATTGCTTTAGGTGTAAGGTTAGGTTGTTTATTTGAGATTTTTCTTGTTTCTTGAGGTAGGATTGTATTGCTATAAAATTCCATCTTAGAACTGCTTTGCTGCATCCCACAGGTTTTGGGTTTTCATGTTTTCATTGTCATTTGTTTCTAGGTATTTTTTGATTTCCTCTTTGATTTCTTCAGTGATATCTTGGTTATTTAGTACTGCATTCCAAACCATAACTATTTTGATGTACAGTAATTGCAAAAACAGGGATTCAGTATAAAAACCATGTTTTCCTGCTTGGCTTCATAAGATAAGGGTGAATTTATTTGCTTTTTCTCCTATATTTATGAGCAAAAAGTAACCCCCCAATTATATCAATTCCAAAATAGTACTAAAGAATCTAGTGAGAGAACAAGATTTGGATTTTGGTTTTACTCTGTCACCTGAAAGTATGAAAAAATTTCAGATTATGAACTCAGAATTTCTCATTTGAACCAAGATAGGCTTCTCTACCACTTCAAACTCCATTCATTTTGTTCTTTTTTTTTTTTGTCCAAACAAGAAAAAAGCAGCACAATTAAAAACAATTAGTTTAAAATATGAAATCTCATTGAGGGCAAACTACATGAAATCCCCCTTTCTCCTTTATCAGACTTTTTCACATAACTGGAATTACAAGGCAATTAAAATCTGAACTGGGATGTTGATATTCTGGGGAATTGTTTCCTCCATAGTGAAGCTGCTAAGTTGCTTTTCTTATTGTTACGTTTTTAACTCTGAAAATCTTGATGTAGGCTTTTAATTTTCACAGTGCCTTTTTTTATTGAATATTACTGTGCCTTTCAAAGGAGTAATTAGAATATTGTGTTAAAACTTTAATATGTCACTGTTATTTTGACCTAAAGAGCCTAAATTTTTTTGCTTTCTTCTTTTCATGTAAATATTAATCTTGACAGTGTGTAGCCTAGTACTAGATTATACAATCTCTCAAGAAATTGGGGGGGATTTTTAATGTTCAAGAAATAAAAAATATGAATGAGAAAATTAAAGTAGGCAAGTACTTTCAGAGCTAAGAGTGGAAATTAACCTCATGGTGGTTTTAAGTACAACTCCCTAGTCTTTGGGGCTTCATCTCCAGCTGAACACCTGAGTCATCAATAAACATGGAATAAATTACTATGAAGTTAGTCATATCTCTGAAATGATGCATATAAATATTTCTGTAAAACTGTGAATATAAATATAAAGACATATTAATAATTATTACTCTGATTTCTACTACTACTATTACAAACTCTATCTAAAAATTTACACATTAAATGAGCTTTGGTCTGTTTGTATAAGACTATCAAGTATCACTCTGAACAGAATCTTTCCAACAGAAAGCTCCCACAGTACCTACACAATACAGATACACCTGTACAGATAGTCTCTGGTTTTCAATAAGCACCTTAAGCAATTCTTATACACATTAAATGATAACAGCATAAAAGATCACAAGTGAGACACACAAGAGGAAGGTGTAGCACAAAGGAACACTAATATCTGGGTGACCCTCTCTTTCCAAGCAGGATGAATTGCTGAGAATAGTAATCAATTAACGAAGTATAGAAAACTCAGTCAATGGGAATTTAGGTCAATAAGGCTTCAAGGACTAGATCCTGCTCCCTGTTATCACTTAGTGTGTTGAATTCCCACAGATTTCCTTTACCTCACATTTCCTTAGACTGCATTCTAATAAAGTGAGATCATTAGCTAAAGCTGTGAGGCTTGTTAAATAATTTAACATTTTGAGACACTGCTGTTCTCCACAAGATTAGGTACTACTAAGGTAGTTGACTAAGTAGAATGCTGCACTGTGTATGGCCATGAACGGTAAGAATATTAAGATCAAGGGGTTTTTCCTATAATGCCAAAAATCTCTCAAGGAGAAATTCAGAACACTGTTTAAAAAATTCTCTCTTTCCTTAAGCTAAAGAATCATAAAAACAGCAAATCTGGATGTGGAAGAAAATAAATTTTTCACTAGCATTTTATTAATGCAAGACTTTGTCACAGTATGTAGGCACAGAACAACCATGATCAAAAGTAGCTGTCTTTCACAGACAGCCAAAAGGTACATGGAAAACATGCTCAATGTCGCTAATTATCAGGGAAATGCAAATCAAAACCACAGTGAGCCATCATCTCACACCAGTCAGAATGGCTATCATCAAAAAGAACACAAATAACAAATGCTGACAAGGATGTGGAGAAAAGGGAACCCTCGTACACTGTTGGTGGGAATGTAAATCAGTGCAGTCACTGTGGAAAACGGTACGCAGGTTTTTCAAAAAACTAAAAATAAGAACTACCATATGACCAGCAATTCCACTTCTGGGTATATATCCAAAAAAACCCAAAAGTACTAGCGTGAAAAATTACAATGTTAATAACAGCATTATTTACAATTGCCAAGATATGGAAGCAGCAACATGGATGACTTGGAGGGCATTATGCTAAGTGAAGTAAGTCAAGCAGAGAAAGACAAATACTATACGATATCACTTACATGTGGAATCTAAAAAATACAACAAACTAGTGAATAAAACAAAAAAGAAGCAGACTCACAGATATACCGAACAAACTTCTGGTTACCAGTGGGGAGAGGGAAGGGGGGAGGGGCAATACAGGGGTGGGGGAAAAAAGGGTTATTATGGGATTGTATGAAATCATGTGTGTGAAACTTTTGAAAATCATAAAGCACTACAGAATTCAAAGAATGTTTCATTCAATTAAAAAAATAAAAATAAAAAGATATACAAAAGAAGTAGTTGTCTTTCAAATATGATCACATTCAGCATTCAACATGTATTAAACAATTATTTAAAACTACTTTTGGAAACTAAAGTAGAATGATAACCTCCCAAGTCATATATTTCTCATTCTAATACCTATTGTATTTTCAACAGTTCATAATATTACTGTCTTTTAGCATTTCAGAGTTTGAGTAGTATATGATAGAAAAATGGGCCATCTATAAATGTATTTAACAAGTCATACCCATTCACCCTCAAACACACCAAATTTTTCATACTTGCATATACAAAAAAGAAACGTGATGCCGCTAATGGAATATCTATCTACCACTCTTAAGTTAGTTATTTTTCATTCTGCCCTCCAAACACACACACACACACACAAACACACACACACACACACACACACACACCACAAATACACAAATTAGGATGTCAGAAACAGCGTTTTTTAATGTGAAAACCTGGCATCGTTGTTAATACCAAAACCATTTTCTCAGATCTTGTAGAATTCTTCCAGGACAATTTTGACAGAGATTTAATCTTAATGACATAAACAAAGTTGCTGCTCAATAATTCATTTCATAAAACCAGAGGGAAAGACAGAGCAACTGCATGACACTAAATCACTCCTTGGATCTTAAGTACTCCTCACAGTAACCAGCCTGGTCTTTCTTTAAGAGTGTGTAGTTTCCTTGGAGAGATGCTAATTTTAATTTTACTAGCCTGGCTATTCTTTCTTTATAAATCTGCAGGTTTCTCAGAAAGATACAAATTTTAATCGTAGATATATGGAGAAGGAAAAAATGTGCATATTTACTCAGATTCCTAAAGACATGTAAAATCTTTTATAACATAGGCTCTGCTAATTCAAAATTTAGGGTAACCTAGAGAATGAACTGAAATTCTTTGTTCATCTAGGAAGAAAAAAATGTTGAATAAATGAAATTTTAGCCAATTGATGGATTCAAATTCTTGTTTTCACAAACTTCTTACATTTCATATTCAATACATTCCATATGATATTAGTAGCAATACCAATTCACACGTGAATACCAGATCTACAGATTAATAATTGTTCTTAACATACCAAAACCACGGTGTGAGTTTTAGTTATGAAATACACATGAAATAATATTCCTCTGTCTCATTGTTTATAGCATGCATTTCATAATAATCGTGTACCACATTTTTAAAAATTTCTAAAAAATTTTCTATTATTTTTTAACTTTATTACTTCTTGAGACAGAAACTAATTTTTTCTATATACATTCCACAACACCCACAATGAACAAAGGTTTATTGATTTAAATTTTTCATTAAATTGTATTAAAGTATGTAATTATGTAATAATTATAATCTAATTTTAGAATTATTATTTAATTATAATTACATTCTTTTTTAAAATTTTATTTTATTTATTTATTTAGGCTGCATTGGGTCTTCGTTGCTGCATGCAGGCTTTCTCTAGTTGCGGTGAGCAGGGGCTACTCTTCATTGCGGTGCGTGGGCTTCTCATTGCGGTGGCTTGTCTTGTTGTGGAGTGCGGTGGCTTGTCTTGTTGTGGAGTGTGGGTTCAGTAGTTGTGGCACGTGGGCTCAGTAGCTGTGGTTCATGGGCTCTAGAGCACAGGCTCAGTAGTTGTGGCGCACGGGCTTAGTTGCTCTGCGGCATGTGGGATCTTCCCAGAGCAGGGCTTGAACCTGTGTCCCCTGCATTGGCAGGCGGATTCTTAACCACTGCGCCACCAGGGAACCCCTATAATTACATTCTTAATTGCAATGTTATGAATCTAGAGTAATTCCTGTTTTTTTCCATACATACCAAATATACATGGTTTATCTATATAAACAACATCTTGCCAGAGTTGGGGTTTTGGCTCCCCTTTCTTGTAAAAAACCTAAGAGACTATCTTGACTATTTGACTTGTAAATGGAAAGTATATGATGACTAAATGGACTGTCATTGCATGTCAACTGGACTGTCATTGCTCACTGGACTCCAGTTTGAATGGGAAGGATGGTACCTGTTAGGCTGAGAAGCCAGTTCCAGTAAATTCTACAGCAAACATATCTCCTTCCATAGATCCCATTTCCTGCAAACATGTGTTGGTTGTTCTCCAACCCAATGACCAGCATATGACAATTTCTGTTGTATATACTTTGCACCAGAGCAGACGAGTAATAGGAACATTTTAAAGTCACTTGTTATAAATAAATAAAATAACTGAGACTTCCCTGGCGGTCCACTGGTTAAGACTCCATGCTTCCACTGCAGGGTGCACGGGTTCGATCCCTGGTCAGGGAACTAAGATCCCCCATGCCATGCGGCATGGCCACAAAAAATAAATAAATAAATTTTAATAAATAAATAAATAAAAGAACTGGTTCTTCTAATGCTGATTATGAACTCTAACTTTTCAGACAACCAATTAATTATTTCCTTCTAGTTTTTTACATTTCAACACGTGCAACAAAAGACAACTTAGGGTCTGATAAGTAGCAGTACTCCCCTCAAAGTACAATCCAGCAGTGGGGCCATTAAAAAGCATGCAATTTCTGTTTACATTTTGCAAGATATCTTCTAGGTTTGTTTCATGAAAAATGGCCCACGTCAACAACCGCAATCAGGTTCTGTCTACATAGGAAAGAACAGGTAGAATTTGAGGTTCACCTAAAACCAGATTCAATCCACAGCACAATGAAATTAATGAGAAGTAGTTTTGATTAAATAATTAGATATTTTCCAAATACAAGGAAATTTAATAATTTTAGATTGTCTATTATGCAGGTGTTGTGGAATATGTAAGGGACTATTAAAATTACTGTTTGAACTCAAGGAGAATTAAACAATCAATTTAAAAATTGATGAAAAGCTTGCTACAAATAAAAAGTTAAAGAGAAATGTCATAAAATGGCGTATGATTAATTGTAAAAGAGGTAGTATTAACAATGAGTCAGTAGAGATATTCTTTCATATATATTCCATAATCAAAACTCAGAACAACTTTAATGTTAGCTAAGAATGATTAATAATCAAGTCAGATGTTCATATATGGATCAATCCTGAAAAAATATCTGAAGTTTTCCAAAAACTAAAGTATATTATAGATGCATACTTACATGCAACTATAATAAATATTATACCATTTTATCCATTATTATACATAATATTAAAATGAATAAGTAGCATGAACAACTTTTAACAATATTTTGATATTAGGATTATTTAGCTTATTGTGAACACTGATATAGTAAGTTATATGTGGCTCCTTGACAAAAGAAGAAATTTTTAATCCTTTTTATTAAACTGTATTCTCTATAACTATTAATCTTTAAATTCCTTAAATTCTATTATTCATTGTATCAAGTAAAATTTCCTATTTTTAGGAAATTTCTTCTTTACTAAGATTTTGAAATGTGTACATTTATTCTAGCATTACAAGATTTTTGTAGAAAAAAATTATTTGCCTCATTTGTGTCACTCATGATTTTATATGTTTAGATTTGGTTGCTATTTAGTTTATTTTTTAGACTTTTAAGCCTAAAAGTTTATACCCACCTCTGTCTATTGTGTAGCTTTAGATTATGAAAAGAATTTTTCTGCATAAATTATTTTTTTGTTTTCATTTATTACACTGGCTCTTTTGGTTGCTGCATTACTATAAATTAATACCTTAGGATACCATCTCTGAAACTAAGATGCTTTTCTGCTCCCAATGTCAATAGCTATTAAATATTTAAATGCTTAAAAAACTCTGTATATTACTTTTTATCAAACATAAAACTAACCTGATAACCTTCGGCTGATGCAAATGTTGGCATGTCTCCAGCACAGAATAACTGTGCCCTTGCCTTTTATTTTCTAGCTATGAGCCATTTTCTTGCAAAAATGACTATTTATGTTACACTAATATAATATGTTAAACCCTAGTTCTTTGTGGAACCCCAAAGATACTCTTTAGAAATTCAAGTAGATTATATAAAGCGGGTCCTTCTTTAGTTATATAACCTAAATTAGCATGATTTACCATTGGAGGAGTGAAAAATCACATAACCTATTTTTTTCTAATTTGTCATTTTGTTAAGTATTCAGAGTTTTTTTTTCTTCTTCTCCCATTTATAAATATCTATAGTTTATCCATTGTGGCGGTGAGGCTAATTCAACATACTTCCTTATGTGAATTAAATTGATAATCAAATTTAAAATACATCATTAAGCTTTTTATATATAAATTATACATTTTGTATAATTTATATATACATTTTGTCTCATAAAACCCCAGTTTTCTCTTTGGATTCCTTTAAATCTCTCAGACATATACCATCCAGATACATTGCTTTGTCTGTTTTGATTTTGTTAAACTTCTTGTGAACTAGCCACACCAATCCGATTCAAGAAATAATTTTGGAGAGAGGCTCTCTCTGCTATACACAGCAAATATAGATATATTCCAGGTAATTGTGGATACAGGCCTATTGCTTCTTCCAGGATGTTAACTTTATTCTCATTTCTAATTCCAGTTTTATGTCAGTTATTATAATGAAGATTCCTTCTCTCATCTCAAGATTTCTGAAGAAATTTAAGTGTTTTTTTTTTAAAAATTTTTAAGTGTTTTTTTTTTAAGTGTTTAACAGATTTAAGTGTTATTCCTGCACAAAATGACTGATTCGAAGTCTATAATAATGTAACACCTGGGATGACTTTAAACTAGTATACAATCATCTCCCGATCATGTTTAAAATTCCACTGCTTCCTTAGATAAAAATGTTCCTTCCAATCTTCTTAAGAGCTTTAGGATTTTCATCTAAACATTTCAGGTTCTGCCAACACAGCCTCTGTAATTAGTAGCTCCAGGCCAGTAAATTCATCCTGTGTGTCAGTTGCACCATTTCTACTAACTTCAGCCCGCAATGCTAAAGCAAATCATCACAACTGGCTTCTCAGACTTGAAATTGAACTTGACAAACACTCTTTGGGAGTTATGCAGAATAAGAACGTGAGCTACAGACAACAATGACACCTGTTACAAAGGCCATGTTCTAACCGCATTACATGTATTCAGTTCCTGCTGACTTCAAGGAAAGTCGTGAGCATGTAAGAAAAAATACAGTTTATCCCTGGATTCCTAACACATTTCTAATGGCATATAGGAAACATCATGCTTCTCATTGAACCTGGGACTTCCAGGTTCCAAGGGATGATACATGTTTTATTTGCTATTTAAATAATGTCCATTTTGGTATATTATTCCAATGGATCTCATGTTCATCTACCTTGTCACAATACTGTAGTCTCAAAAGCATAGTTATGAAAGATAAAAACCGTCATACATTACGATAAGTGCTAGGAAAGTCAGAAGTAAAGTCAAGAAAAACATGATGAAGCAATTTCAGAAGATGTTAGAACAAAGGAAATCAGGGATCTTTTAACACCCTGTCTTCATTTTACCAGAGAGAAAACACAGGTTCAGGGAAGAAAATGAGAGCCCAGGGGCAAAGAGCTAGTTAGTGACAGAACTGAGAATAAAAACCACATCTTCTTATTTTCATTCTGATGTTTTCAATCTCTTATCAGTGAATCTCCAGGGAAACAAGCATATAATTTACACTACAAACTACAAATAATAAAAAGTAAATAAAGGAGACTCTGAAGGAACAAGAAGAAGTTAAAAATATTCTAAACAGAACATTTAAAATGATCATTGTGGTAACTTTTGGTAAGGTAATAAATACATTAGTCGGGTTAATTTTTCAAAATAACTAATTCAGATTTCAAAATTCACATTAACATGCAAATTATTTGGAATTTTTAGTTGTAAAGAAGGAAAATGTGGCTGACAAAATAATGATCTGGAGAAGTAACCCTAAATTTGTGTATCTTGGGATTTATAGTAGAAAAAAATTGGAAGTTATAAAAGTTTATATGTTTGTTTCCCTGGAAAGAATTTTAAAATTCAAAACAACTACAGGCAGAAATGTGCTTTGTTTTGGACTAATTTGTTGTTAAAAGATGGTAAACTCAGCCATGTTCCCTTACAACTTTCTTACACCTCAAGCGCTGTATCTAAAGGAGACCAAATGGCAGTGTAGCCTTCGGTCTCTAATTCGTTTCATGCCTATTTTCCAGCATCCAAACACAAACGAAATTGCGAACCTCAGTGGACTTCTTTTGAAAATGAAGACACTGGTTGAGTTTTGATTGGTGCTTAAAAAACATATCCTGTGGAAATACTTCATCTTTTATACCTGCACATTCCTGACCTCATAAGAGAACAAGTGCTCCCAATAGCTTGCAGGTATTATTTATTACTTTTAAGGAAAACGGAAGTTCTTGAAAATGCACACAGGCCCATAATATCAGTACTTCCACTGATACTGTAAAATAAAAATGGATAAATAAATGAATAATAAATGAAATATCACAAATTGTATGTGCTTTGCCCTCTCATATAAATTATGATGGGACAGTAGAAGTCCCACAATGAATTCAAATAATCAAACATCAGTGTTAAAAAAAAAAAAAAAAAGATGGATGCTAGAGTGTAACCGAGCAGGACCCTATGGGGCCTTCCTGGAACAGACTCCCCCATACACCATGTCCTCGGCCTGTCTCTTGTCTGTAGAAAACCTTTAGCCTCCTAGGCTCTCCCCAAGTTTCAAAGAGTAACCTTAATCAGAGAAGTGAGAAAATGCAGAAAAAAAGGAAAACAGTCAAGCAAGACAAAATAATAATAGTTTAGCCATTAAACAAAATCAAGGACCTTTAGTTCCTCCTCAAACGCTATAGGTAATTTTCTGAGCCATGTCCTTTGAGCTGTTTTGCAGAGACTGAAACCCCCGCCAGGTGCAAGAGGTTAACTGTCTGCTGCTCACAAGCACAGAGACCCCAGATGGGTTGGAACCAGAAGGGTGATGATGTTGACTCCTGATTACCTCACCACCAACCAATCAGAAGAATGTCCACCAGCTGATCACACACCCCACACTCCCCCTCCCTCACCCTGTCTTTAAAAACCTTTCCTTGAAGGCCTTCAGGGAGTTCAGGCTTTTTCAGCATTAGTTACCTGGACTTCTTGCTTGGAACCCTGCAATAAATGTGGACTTCCCTTCACTACAACCTGCTGTCAGTAGATTGGCTTTACTGCACGTGGGCAAGCAGACCCAAGTTTGGTTCAGTAACAAGAGGGCTACTTCTAGAAATGTAAGGTGTAATTCAGATCCGCATCTGTAAGGATTCATTGATTGACTATGACCTGTGACGCTATGACCACACTAGTACAAAGGGACTTTGTGGTACCTGATACATTTTTTCACCCATTTGCAACTACAACTCCTACTTCTAATAACAGTAGAAAACTTGGTTGCCACAAACAACCTCTGGGTCCTGGAAACGTTTGGGTCTCAGAAACAGAAGAACAAAAATGGTGACTTCAAATCTCAAAGGGTCAGGGAAAAATTGTCTTAGTGTGGAAGCAGAAACTAAATAATTTGCAGAATGATAAGGAAAGTATCACATCGATTACATTGCTTCAGATTATGCTTTTCCAAACACTGGAAATCTACCAATAGGTGTACCAGACCACATGCTACATGCTTTCCTTTATATCTCATTTACTCTTCACAGCAACTGTATGAATAAGCATAGTTATACCTACTTATAAATAAAGAAACAGAGTGCAGGAGATTAAGTAATATGATCAAGGTAACACAGCTAGTAAGAGCAGAGGTGTTTGTTTTTAAAACAGATTCCCTCTACCATTTGTTCTTCAGCAAAGGTAACAGAGTTTGCTTGAAATTCCACTGTCATGAATTCAGTCTTTCAAAAAATATAATATTTATTGTTCTATAACTGAATGGAATTTGGCTTGCAATGTGTTTTCCGACCAGAAGAATTTATCTTGCCAATTTAAGGAAATACAGCCCTTTCCAATGTAAAATTGAATCCCATTGAGTTCTCTCCCTCTCTCTCCCTCTCTCTCCCCCTCTCCCCCTCCCCCCCCTCTCCCTCTCCCTCTCTCTCTCTCCCTCCCTCTCTCCCTCTCTCCCTCCCTCTCTCTCTCTCCCTCTCTCTCCCTCTCTCTCTCTCTCTCTCTCTCTCACTCTCTCGCTCTCTCTTGCTCTCCCTTATTCCCTTCTTGATCCTTCTTCTCCTCTCCCTGAAGTTATGTAATTTCCAGTGGCCTTACATGTTTTCCTGGAACTGAAGCAAGGGCATCTTGCCCATGTAATGGTGGGTACCATCGCTGGCCTCCCCTGAGCCCAGCTGATCCTGCCTTGTCTAGGTATCATCTTCTATCTCTATTGCATCTGCTGTTCATGTCTCTGATCCTCCATGACATCCAGTGATGGGTCCATGCTCTATACATCCTTTTTTCCAGTGGTGAGGCTCTCACATCTATTTCCACACCTTTCTTGTAAACAGAGTAAACTTATAAATCTTCTCTCAACTTGCCTGCCCTGGATGTGCAAAACTCTGTAACACTGCTATGACTCAGGCTGGTCCACAAGGTACCACACTCAACCATGGACAACCTACAACTCCAATATTCCAAGACGCCTGCCATCTTGTTTAGCTGTGCCCTGAGAGGCATTAAGTCATGGTATATTCAGCTGTGAGATATTTCCAAACTTATCAGGTGTCTCTAGAGTCATACCTTCTCCCTGGACTCAGCTGAGAAGATTATATCAAAGACTGAAACTCTTTCCAAAGACCCAGCAACCATTAAACGAAATGCATTTTCCTCAATCTCTTTCTGCCCTGTGGTTGAACCTATCTTCTTCAAGAATGGCTCCTGGAAAGAAAATCATTAAGCAGAATATCTGCAATCCACGATCTCCCTTGTGGCAGGAGGAGGGAGATGGGGAGCCACTCTGGGAAACAAAGAAGCTAATCTAGCCAAATCTCCTTACCATCATGCTGACAACAGATGGCCTGGTACACGCACTCATGGTGTTCTCTCAAGAGAGTCTTCATCTATGAAAATATTTTAGCAGAATATACTTGATTTGCCTACGATTGTTGGTACTAAACAAACAAATCTACAAATTTATGGCACATGGCTTCCTGGAAAATGTCACATAAGCTATACAACCACCTGGAAATTAAATGATAATGTGTCATAGCAAAATGGCCCTCTTTTGTGTCGTTTATGTAGACACAAATATCACACAGAGGCGCACGTAGTAAAGAGGTGTGCTCTGAGCCAGAGCACATCTTGACTCGCAAGAAATAACCGGAGTAACTGCACTGAAGGTCCAGATCTCTCCCTGTTCCACCTGTGCCTCATGATTATATGTCTTCTTGAAATTATTAGCAAAGCTTGTTATTGGGTAAGATTTCTCATGCGAGCGAGTCTGATTTGACAATCCAGCCCTTTGTATTATCTCTACTCATCACTAATTCTCTCTTACTGGTTTAAGCTCTATGCTCTGAGTCATTCAAATTTTAACTGTTGATATTTTTAAATTAGATTACAAAATTCAGGGAATTCCTTGGCAGTCCAGTAGTTAGGACTCTGTGTTCTCACTGCCGAGGGTGTGGGTTCAATCCCTGGTCGGGGAAACTAAGATCCTGCAAGCCAGTGTGGCCAAAAAAAAAAAAAGATTATAAAATTCACTAAATGCTTCTGACTCCTAACAATTAAAAGGAGGGATATTTCTGAATATTGTGTGCTTGACGCAGTGAACATAAAAGACTCTAACTGATGCTTGAATGGTGAGAAGAATAAGGATAACAAGAACATTAAAAACACATAATCCAATATTAAAATATAAGATAGTACTCGTAATTCAGAAGTTTACTGTGGCAGTATCGCTCCATCATCTTAAAATACATTAGAGTCACACTTTTACCACCCTATCTTCCTAACTGGATGAGCATTCAATTATTTTAGCTGGATACAAATAGTTATTAATATAATTTTTGTTAATAATATTGTGAATAGATTGATAAATTCCTACGTCATCATATATTTACAAGTATTGTTTAAAAACAAACATGGACTATTAGTGGTCCCTGTGATCTTGCCTAGGACATGGACAGAAAGACTGAGTGCAATATGCAGTTACAACAATCAAATTGTGAGCATTAGATTTGTTGAATTCTTATAAAGACGTTTCTTTATCAGACATGATTTGATTACTAGAAAAGTCACATACACAGATACATTGCTAAGTATGACATAAGATGAGTGACCACTGTATAAACAAAGTATCATATTCAATGATTGAACTCCAACAAATATGAGCCTCGAGTCTACATAAAACAAACTTTAATATGAAGCCTCAGAGTAATCTACACAGATTAGCTATCTGCATTATGGCAGGAATAAGATTTTCAACTTTAATGGAAACTAACTCTAAGTGAATAAAAAGTTATTATTACAAAAGCAAAAGAGTAATACTCTGGGTTTTCCAAATGAATCTACCATTATGGACCAAATTGTATGACATATACTTGAGAATTTAATTATTTCCCATTAAAATTAAGTATTGATATATTTCAACCGGTAACTATTAAAGAGTCTATTTTTCATGTTTATGTTTGGTGTTTTTTCTTGCCAACGATGTAAAAGAGCTAACAAGATTTTATGAATGTAGAAAGGGAGAATAAGTACAAACACCTTAAACAAGAAAGTTTAGGGACTTCCCTGGCAGTCCAGTGGTTAAGGACTACGCCTTCTGGTGCAGGGGGTGTGGGTTCGATCCCTGGTTGGGGAGCCGAGATCCCACATGCCTTGTGGCCAAAAGACCAGGGCGTGGAATGGAGGCAATATTGTCACAAATTCAGTGGGGACTTTAAAAATGGTCCATGTTAAAAAAAAAAAGAAAAAGAAAGTTTAAAACCTCTGTTTAGACCATTTCTTTTAAAGTGAAAATGAATGAAAATAGTTCTAATATTTCCTAGTATTACAAATTTTTCTAGTTTAAAAATTAGAATTCCTATGAGGTTCTGCAAATGTGTTATTCTTTATGAGAAACTGGGATTGTTTCATTACTAGAAGAAAATATCAGAACATAAAATTTTAAAATCCAGAGGTTTCTACAGATCTTAAGGATATGTATTATGATAGTGTTTCTTAAGGCCACGTATTTAATAAATGGAAGTGACAGTATGGCTCTAGGGCAAATCTATACATTTAAATAAAAAGTACAGTGACGCTGCTCGCATACAAAACATTTTTTGTACCAGTGATATATTATTATATGTTGCCAAATGGACCTTAGATATTTGTCTACATAGCCCAGAACTAAATGTAATAAAACCAGACCAGCACCTGTTTAAGTTTACATTATTTTGTGCACATTACTACAGAACGCAGAGTTTTTCAAGCAACATTCAGATAAGATGCTTCACCGGATAGAACCTGTTCTATTTTTAAGTCAGGGCCGCCCAGGCAAAACCAACCTTCCCAAGTGAAATAATAAACAAAAGTGTGTGTTACTAGGATGGTATTTTGTGGGAGTATATCACACAGTGCAGTCTACAATTTAGAATAAATTTATTCTAAATATATACCATTCATAATATGGTATATATTAGACTATGGGCTCTTTTATACATAATTTTTTTTACCCTGAGTCTTTTATACAGTATGTATAACTATAAAGAACTCAGAAAACTTTCTACTCTTTGATATACTTGGATATATGGTCCAAATGTGGCATCCTCAGGCTGTAGCACAGAAAACTTACCTTATAGTTATCAACACAGGAAGGAAGGAAGGAAGGAAGGAAGGAAGGAAGGAAGGAAGGAAGG